>NW_017295730.1:843821-877663 GCF_001594075.2 Trachymyrmex cornetzi | reverse complement strand
TTTAAAAAAACCATCGTGACCCCTGAATGACCTTCAAAATGACCTTCCAAGGATTTTTCAAGGTCAGTACCATACTTCCCCCGTGTAACCCTAAACTTTTCATACGAAACATTTTTCTCTATCCCTACTAGTTTTCGAGATATTTGACTGGATCACTTCAGATGGTCCACCCTGTATATATATATATATCACTTAAACGGTGTAAATATTTGGCTTATCGAGGTTAATGGTATATAAAAAAAATATCAGTAATAATATTGTAATGTATTTATCATAATAATTAAATTACGTTATAAAATGCAATATCACATATATTTTGTAGAATCAGAAATAAGAACACGTAATAATGCAGTGCTTTGAAAAGAAAAAACAGTGAAAAGTATTTTCATTATATCCCTAAATAGGATTTCATAAAATATTTAGAATTGTAACTATTGCTAAAAATTGCAATTGCGATTACACATAATTATAAAATTAATTTATTTAAAAAGTTATTAAAGTTTAAATATTTACGAATCATTATTTCAAATTATTTTTGCTTATTATTTAACTGTAATAAAAATTCTTATTACACTAATACAATATTTGCTATATTTGCCTAAAAATATAACGGGAAGTATCTATATGTAATAAAAATTATTGCACTTTATCATTATTGTATTTTCATTATTTATAAACAAATGTCATATTTTATTAAACACGGTAAAAATATTCAAAAGATATATATATATAATAAGATATCACAGATATTGTGTGCTGTATGAAAAGTGACTGTTGTACAATGATAAAATATTTCTTATGTATGATTTGCTTATATAATTATGCCTACATAGAATGGATTTATCGAGTTACCCTTAATATACATTATATTACAAGAATATACATATATAATATTTTGTACCATAAGACATAGTTCACCCCTTACTGCAATATTCCAAGATACTGCTTTTGTTAATACAATGGACAAGGTGAATTTTTTAATTTCACATACCTCAGCTTTTAATTCAGCAACCTTATCTTGAAGCTCCCTTACTTTCTCACTGTCATCTAAATTATTCCTAAGTTCGCCTTCCGCATGCATCTCTTCATTCTATAAAAATATTAGACATTACATATTTAAGTCTTTTAACGGTAACGTTTATTAATATGCAGATGAAATAACCTTCAATTCGAGAAGAGATATTTTCTGTGTAAGTTCCGCCACTTGCTGCGCGTGTTCGGCATCGCGTATCCTAGCCATCATAGCTTCGTCCTTCATTTTCGATTCCAGATCGGAATACTTGTGTTGTTGTTCCCTAAGCTTGGCAACTAGATCCTTCTCTCGTGCTAATGCAGCTTCCAATTCGTCTTTAAGTACTTTTCCGCCCTCGTCTTGTCTACGGAGCTGATTAGTTGCTACTTGCACTTGAGTTTCAAGCTCCATAACTTTAAGTCGTAACTCTTTTACTTCAGTCAACGCTTCCATCTCTCGAATTCTGGTCGTCATTAAATCTTCCTCAAACTTCTGTACTTCATGACCTCGATTTTCCCAAAAAAGCAATTTCTTTGGCGTAGAATCAGCGGCAGGCGCTGATTGAGCAGACCGATGCTCTTGTAGATGCCTCTGCCAAGCTGCACTTAACTCCATAACCCTCTGCCGCAGATCCTGTGTAATATTTTATATGTAAATCTATATCTAATATTAATATAACCCTCACAAAAAATAGCAAGATTATATAGGAACATGGATTTTACCTTTAAAGATAAATTGGCTTCTGCCTCTCTAAGTTTAACTGCAATAAGTTCTTCTTGCAAATGAGCTACGGAATTATCTGGCGTCGATTCGCGTAAAGTCTTCTTATCTTGTTCTAATTCTTGTATTCTTCCTCTGAGTTCTCTAATCAGTGCATCGTTTTCTGCCTCGTGTAATCTAACCCTAACCAATTCCTCTTGCAAACATTGTATCATCTCTTCCTTCTGTGATAATGCTTCTTGTTTCACTACTATCTCATCTAGTGATGACTGTCTAGACGTTACGTTCTCCTCAAGAAGAATCGATAACGATCTCAATTCCTCATGAGCTTGTTCGAGTTGATGGCTGGTTTCGAGATGTGAATGACGAAGCGCTGCCAATTCTCTTTGAGCTATGAAAGCAGTCTCTTCCTCTTCGGCGCGTGACACTTGACCTCTAACTAATCTATCAGCTAGTTCAGCGGACTCCGCTTCCAGAAGTTCAGTTCTTTGCCTAAGCAATCTGTTTTCTGCTCTGAGCCTACGTAACTCAACCATTTCTTCTTGCTCCTTCATCTTTAAAATGGTGTAATCTTTTTCTAGTTTCTTCATTCTTTTCGGATTGATTTTCATTCCATACGCGAGCGTCATAAGGCCATCGGGATCTTTTTCGGCCTTCCCAGGCAATTGCTTTTGGAAAAACTGCAAAAGAAAAAGTTATTTTAATCGTCGGTTAAATAAAGTATATGTGTATATAATTTTATATTCTTATTTAAGAATATAAAACATGCTAAAAATTAAATTTAATTGATAGTAATTTCTTCAAACTACTTATATAGGTAACAATTTTTCAAATTTTACCTTCAACATGCCTTCCATATCCAAACTGAGCAAATCTTCTTTGCCTAACTGCAGCATTGCCAATGCAACTTTAAAAATGATCTCCATTCCCTCCGATAGAAAGACGTCAAAAATACGACATGCTAGGGGAAGGCTTAGCGCTGTAGTAAATAGTGTAAGAAACCAAGAAGATGCATACATCGACGTGTGGAAACCTTGGGCCGTGAAGTGAGCATGAAGTTCAGGATGTGCATCAGCAACTAAATGTTCCAGTTGATACATGCACACTCCTAATTCAGCCATACTTGGTTTGAACATGTCTCGCAAGCGATACTCTTGCATTAGTGCTACGAGTACAGCAAAAGCTTCTTCTTCTGGCATTTGCTACAATGAAAGAATATTCAAATAAAGCATATATTTTCCCTTTTGTAGAATAAAAAATTAATAAAAATACATGTTCACAAAAAAATGAAGTTATAAATAATTTCTTGCTTTTATATATACTTTTCTATTTCATAATTTTTTGAGAAAATATTGTTAATATTTTTTACCTGCATTAAAAGTAATCCTACTATAAATCCTGAACCTTGGCAGTATCCTACTTCACGATCATGTAGGCTATATGCTTTCATAACGTTAAATAAACTCTCCTGTCCAAAACCATCCTTTTCTTTGAAAAAGTCATGCTCGGGATACGTCCTAGCTATATCCCTTCTAATTATCCTTTCGCAAGCTGATGTTGCTTTAATGTATTCGGCAAATTGCTTCTTAACTGGAGAGTCATGGGCACCGCTTAATAATTGCCAGACAATGCCCCTAAAATAATATACAATCTATATTAAATTTTAATTAAAAAATGAATATATGTAACTTTCTGACCTATAGATAACATTGATAAACGGTTACGGTTTTGATAATATTTATCAAGGCAGTGCAAAAAGGAGTGCTGCGGATGTATCGCATCAAGATTCTCAGCGTTAAGGAGCCCCAAAAAAAATTTTGGTTAAAATATAATTATTTTTTGTTTTCATCCAAATTAATTTCGTATCCAAGTTATAATTCATCCAAGTTATAAAGTAATAATATAAATAATGAAATCTCTATTGTTTTTATGAATATCGTATATGCAATATTTTGTCTAATTTTAAACAACTTCTATACTTAAGTTAAATTCATGAATAGATAAAGAGCTCCATCCTTACTCTTTCACTACGGGTTCAAAAAGCTTTTACACAGCCTTAATATATTTATGCCATCTTTCAAAAGAATATACATAATATATGTGTTACCTAAAATGGTGAGGTATGCCTTGACGAACCAATTCCTTAACAAATTCTTTCCGCTTCTTCCAATTATAATCCCAGTCAGCCACTATATGACCCCAGAGAGTCCACGTATTCTCTTCACCGTCGGCTGGATTGTGGCGTCGGGGCGCAGCATCGCCGTTACCTCCGCTGCCCCCCGACGCCACAGACACTTGAGATGTATCGGAGCCTTTTCTGCTATGATTGCTCTGGAGAGAATTCAGTGACTTTGCATCTGATTCGATCAGCCTAAAATTAATAAAATCATAAATTATGATTTTTTACTTGTGCAATTTTATCATTCCGTGGAGAATACGTAGCAATATATTTAAATAACAATATATTTATACAAATCAGTAGATACTTATTGTGCAAGTTACGTGTTTTAATTAATTATATAGATTATAAAGGATATAAAAAAACAAAACTTACGTCTTTTCCCATATTTTTCGATATTGAGTTAAAAGTGCAGCCTTAGTCTGCATCCTACTGTGCATCATTTCCAAGCCAAAATGCGTAGCAAAATTAACATTTAGCATTTCTACTCTAAATTTCAAACAAAAGGAAATCCAGGCAATCTATCCAAATATGTGTACATGCAAGGGGTATACAATTTACTGCAAATTTTGGAAAGTGGAAGATGTCAGTCAAAGTGGAAAGTAGCATTTGTTAGATAAGATTTGAGTTATCAGCCCATGCAAGAATTATTCGATCCTTGTGAAAGATGTATACGATTTGTATCAAGCGTCACTTGGTTATTCACCTATTGGCTTCCTCCAGCTTAGCTAATAGAGCCAGCTCGTCAGTAGGTATTTCCTGCGAGGGCGTTATTCGCTGCTCGCAAAGAGTGTCTGACGGCGGACTCGGGAGTATCTTGCCGGCCTGCGTGACGTTATGGGTAGATTGGTGGACGCTAGAGGTGCATAAACACAGCACGCTCATCACCTGCGGTCCATAACGTGACAATCCCAATTGGCCGATAGGCGCATTTACGCTATCCCAGGCGGCGTTCTGACTTCTGGAACAAAACGGGTTCCAATTGAATTAATGCGGATATCAATTAACGCAATACGATCCGGGTCTTTCAGCGGCGTACCGATCAATTTAAGTGATATACATTTGATTGACGTGCGCCTTCACATGTAATTGTGTGTCATAAACGCCAGTTGCTTATGTTCGATCGAAATCTATTAACTAAAACGAAAACATTCGATTTTAACTGTTTGATTTAACCGATAATAATTAAAATAAAACCAATTAATTGCTGCTAACGCTTCTGAATGCTCTCCGTTAAAATTAATGAAATTATTTAGAAAAGGCTCCACTTAAATAATATATGTATTAGGTACATGACTACAATATCAGAAGCGTCATGTACCTAATACATATAAATAAAATAAAAGAGAAATAAAATATATTTATTGAATAATTTATCAGTCGCGATGCTCATTTTACCTTTTCGCGACTTTATTTCTCCTCCAACGAGCTGCCGCAGGAGCTAATAAGCCACGAAGAACCATCGGGACAGTTTTTCTTTATCTCACTTTCGCGATTTTAGTGTTCGCTGCAAACGTTCTTGCTTTCTCGTTTCTATCGTTTCTATCTTCACGTCATCACGCGATTTTAAACACAACAATTGTCGACACACTTATCTGCAATACGATTCATTAAACGATCGATATTACGTATTCAGAGTGTCTTTTGCAAATCAATAAGAGATCTATTACCAATGTATACAAATTAAGATTATAATTAACAGAGTAATTATCAATTACTCTATTAATTTTAACAGTGTTCAAATAGATGATATTATCATCTGTCATAAGCGAAAGATAAAACACGAGTAATGAAGAAAATTTTCAAAAAGAAATAGAAATAGGATGAAATAAACAATATAACTCTAACAAAAAAACTACATTGCAAAAATGATATAAAAAAACTAACGTCACCAGTCGAAAGATGATGTTTAAAAAAATAATTATTCTAGATAGTAAAACTTTGGGATCCTATGGATTCTGTACCCTACTTGAGCCGGAACATGTTTGACCATTTTAACTTAAACACAAAATGTGTTTAAAGAGAACAATGCATTCTTGAAAAAAAATGTTTCAGACAAAGGTTGGAGGGTTTAAAGAGAACTATCAAGTAAGCTTCTTTCTAGATTTTGAGTCCAGGGACTTGTTTGTCCACAATAAATATCAAATAAGAAAAAAGTTATACATTTTAATATATTGATTATATTATTTCTTTAAGCCATGTTTCAGAATTTATTTTTATCAATACCAAAATTCTTTAGTATCATCAATTTGTTAATTACAAAAGGACATTGTGAAAAAGATTTCATTTCCTAGTTTTCTTTGTAAAACGTTTGAATTAATATTTTTCAATAAGTAAAAAGCGGTAAAAAGATCCAGACAGAAAGATTATCCTTGTGGAAATTTTAATATTTTATAACGAAGAATATCTTCTGTAGACTGTAGACGACGGCACTCTCGTGAACCGCCTCGTATGAACGCCGTGCTCGGTGAGGCAACTCGAAGCAACTCGACACGAAGGAGATCAAGAAGGAAGCAATTAGTGCGTGTGAACGAATTAGCGGACGAAAGAGCAGGTGATTTCGAGCAAGCTATTACGACTATGTATTATATACTGTATGTAGCTGTAGTAAAACGAAACGAACGGAATATGTCGGGATACCGTTTTACAAGCCACGTTTCTTGACGAAACAAGATTTAATCACTTTAAATTAAAATTAAAAATAAACTCTTTCGTTTTTATCATTTATTTAACGCGTCTTTAGAATTATTTGTATTGTATTTTGCACTTATATCCTAAAATGTATTTAAATAAGTATTTTGCTTAATTATTAAGAGTAGCATTTTCAAATAATTACATTAAAATTGTATGAAAATTTTAATTGTGATATATTTAGAGTGTATAATTATTCAAAATGTTACATATGTTTTCTTGCTGTATATACATATTTTGGAAAATTATATAACTAGAACATTTTCTATTATCTATAATATATGTGCCTTAAGAGTTGGCTTCGTTATATATCTTAATGTCAACGTTGTCTGCAAACTGAGACCGATGAACACTTGCGTCGGAATTGCTGTGTTGTAAAAATTTTAAGTTATTATCAGGCAAATTACTGACCTATATACAGCACAGTTCGAATATAATGAGAATGTTAACGAAGTTATTGCTAACCATTTAACGTGTAAAAGAAAAACAAGACTACAACGACTTCAGCAAAAAATCTTAAAATAAATTCATTTGTCAATACTAAATTCGCTTAAAATAATATTCGCGAAACATTTCATTAAATTCATTAATTGTATTAATTTTTTTATTATTAAACAATTTACATTTTTAAAACAAGTGAAGTAATGAATACAATATGTATTTTAATAAATTTCGATAATAAATATTGATTTAATGAATGATAGAAATTATATCAAATACATTTTGTTAATTCAAATAATTCAAATTACGGAATAAAAAACATTGTTCATTTCATCTCTTGGTTGAATTAAAATTCATTATTTAATATTTTTTCTTGTGAGATACCATTTCTCGGACAGTTTACAGCATAGTGAAAAGGCTTGCCACTATCAAATTATAAATGACTGAATTATATCCATGTATCACTCATTACTCAAATAATAAATATTAAGTTATATTGAAACAACTTGATAAAACTCAAATTACTTTTGTACATAATATGTCTAAAAATAAATCATAACTCAAGTCAAATAAACTACCTTATATATATAGTGTTACATTTTATATAACACTAATTCAAAACGATAAAGCTAGATGAACAGAAAAATAAAAAAAAGGAAGACAAAACGTTTCTAATTATTATTTTGTCTTTCTTTAATGATTAAGAATTAAGCAACACATCCGCATATTTTTAATATTTCTTTTTAATAAATGCACAAAATGTCAAAGAACACTTTTTCGCCACTCTCGCGAGACCAAATCTATGGTCGTAATTTATTGTTCTAACTTTTAAATTTTGACAAGAGATGTCTTGAAAAAATAAATCAACGAAAGTTGTGTCAGTGCTTATACTTTGGTAAGGCAGATAATGTAATCAGAAACGCTCGGATGTCCGCGATTCCTTTTCCGGCTTATCAAGACATGCAGCTCTCTCTCTTTCTTTCTCTCTATCCCTGGTTTCTTTGATGGCGAAACGTTAAACGGTGAACTTAACGTGCTGATTCGATACGATATCGTTTCACTTATTTCCCGATTATCCCGGCACGGTGGGATCCGGCTAGACATGCACTGCTGGAGAGTACGAAATGGGTTTGAGGGTCGATGCAGCCCGCGCAGGCCAGGATGCTCCACATGCGCAGCGACGTCCGTCTCCTGACAAATAAATAAAAGGATACCGAGTACGTGCGACCGGTGATCGAGAGCACTGGGCGTTCTCGATAGATAAAATGTCAAAAATGTGCATAAAAATTTTAAACACAAATTTTCAAAAATTCTTTCGATCCTCTGCCCTTCGTATTCAAGTATTTTTAATTTATAAATAATAAGAAAGTCTTCTTCGTTTCTTTTATAAAATTGTGACTTGATCTTAGGTTCGTCAGACATTTTGATATTTATGTTAGTATTGTATTCAAAATAATGTTAAAAAACTTAAAAAATTGTTTGTTTCAATTATTACGGAGCACAAACTGCTTTCTTTTAGTTTATTTATGATTGCGCAAATAAAAATAAAAATAAATGTAGAAACAGAGAGCAAGAATAAGGTTTAATTATTAGTCTTTTCAAAAATATAATCACTTCTCCGAAAAAATTTTGAGAAATTTTTTGAAATGTTTTTTATTGCAATTTTTTGACGACTACACAATTTCATAAACATCGTATTTTTATTTTGGAAATTCTTTTATAAATGAAAAATAACTAATTTTTTAATATGGAATTTTAATTAATATCTTTAACAAAAAAATTTTATTAAAGGGCTATAAAATTCTTTTATTTTAAATATTAATTTATATTATTAAATTTACTTGATAATTAAAAAATAAGATGATATTTAATTGTACTTTAAAGATTCAATTAACGTCATTTTTTAATTTATTAGGCATATTCATGATTAAAATTAATCGTCAAAATCTTAGTAAAACAATTCAGATTCGATAAAAACTTCGCAAATGAAAATATAAAACAAATCATTTATTCTTATCATACACTAAAAAAATTATGATATCTATTCAAGTATTTCCTATTTAAAGAAATGTACGAAGATACGAAAAGAAGAGTTTCTACAGTTAGAATTCTATTTTTAGCTTAAACAGACAGATTGAAAATTAAATTTTGCAACACTACCTATGTGATTTGTCGAAGTCAGTTCAGAGATTTATCAATTAAAAATAAAATAACTTTTTATAGAAAGACGATACTTTCAGTTAAAGAATTTTTCGTAAAATAATATACACAGGTAGATATAACAATTAGTGGACATAACATAATTATTAGACAAAATAAAAAAATTATAAATATTAAGTTTTTTTAATAATATGTACGAACTCTAAATAAATTTATTATTAAATTTTTGTAAACAATAAATTTAGAGTTAAATTTGTTGCATCATTAAAAACTTAATATTTAAAATTTTTATCATTCTTAATAATTAGGTCATGTCCACTAACTGGTACATTTACCTTATCACTTTATAACAATAATATAACGATAACCATGTAACATATTTTCCTAGTAACATGTATTCGTCATCAATATCATCATTCATCGCCGCAACAGTCTGCCTAGATTATATCACGGTATAATTTCGGTCTATCCTGTGCAAAATGATTCATCGTCAAAATATTTTTCTCATAATCTTAAGACCTTTCTTTTTTTATCTAAACTTATCTTTAGACCTAACAGAGCCTGTTTGTAGCATTTTTGTTTATTTTTTTGAGCAAAACAATATTGTCTACGAGAAAATAGAAGTGTGAACGTATAAAAAAATTTATTACTTTGGTATTATTATTCATGATCACTTCATATTGGATGAGTAACAAATAATTATATATATGTATTGTAATAAATATATATTTCTTCACCAACGATATTAATAAAATATTACATTCTCGAAGCGCAGTTTAATAACTTAATTCATACAATTTCAATTAATAATTTAATCTTATTAACGCGTTTATATTGCATCCTATTGTTATCACATATTGTTATCACATTTTATTCTTACAACATTTAACTGCTTTTTTATACTTTTATTTTATTAGATATTTATTATTTTATTGGATATTTATTAAAATAAAATATCATCATTGCTGCACATATTGGCTACGTTAACAATATTATAAGTTAATAATTAGAAAGAAAAGGTTACGAGAAAAATTATCCAGAAATACTTTTTCCTCTGTCTCTCTTCGAAAGTATTTACATTAAATTGCGATTATAAACTGCTAAATTATAAAGTAAAATATCTTTTTTCATTCATAAATATACTCATTCATCTACAGGAAATTGCCAATTATATAATGCTATTCCTGGAATTTTACACCACTTACGTGGCCAGAAACACTCATGTGTATGGTAATATCATCGCTTGTATGATAAAGGGATACGAAAACTCAGTCCTTTTGCAGAAAAGTTTTAGGAAAAAGTGAATACATTTGAAATACGCGGCTTTAATAATCTATAAGGATCTCCGTGGAGTAATGCACAGCTGAAATAGCCGTACACGGTACATACTACTAGAGATAAAAAATTAACGTACGGAGAGTCCGCAACCCACAGACGACACATCTCTATTTATATATATAAATGATAATATATATTTACTCTTTTA
Organism: Trachymyrmex cornetzi; assembly: GCF_001594075.2. Classification (NCBI taxonomy): domain Eukaryota; kingdom Metazoa; phylum Arthropoda; class Insecta; order Hymenoptera; family Formicidae; genus Trachymyrmex; species Trachymyrmex cornetzi. The sequence continues at coordinate 866,974 of NW_017295730.1, read as the reverse complement.
GTACATATATTTTAATTCAAAGTTTTGCGTTTTAATTGTATATGAAAACGAAAGGTAGAATAATTACATTAATTTATAAAAGCAAAAATTATTCAGCATGTTACGAAATTAATATCATTTGTTTAAAGAGTTGAACAAAAAATATTTCCAGTTTATCTAAATTTTTTCTTTCAATTCTTTTAAAATTTATTAATTTATGATATTATATTTATAATTATATTTAAATATGTAGTCACAACACATACCAGACAATAATGACACTTCATTTTATCTCCGATAAAAATAATATCACATAATTATGTTGAGGTATAACAGAAACGTTCGAGTCTCAAATCAGTTTTACAATAAATGCATAAAAACGTGTCGTATACAATTTTTATTTCAGCTCGACCATTGGAATTAATCTTTTTTATAAGTGCATATACTTTAATAAAAAGATTACATCTCGAAATATTCCATGAAGCCTGATGATTCATTTGTATGTGTATGTATGTAGACACACCTAGGTATGACATTTCTGCAAAATTGATGTTATTTTCGCACTAAACCGACTTTGGAAGGTCGGTGCATTTCCACTAGACGTATCGTTTTACCATCAAAAAGAAGTTCAATAAATTCAGGAAGATATTGGTTTTTACAAAAATATATGTTAATTACAATATTCATAAACACAACATACAATAAATAGAATCGTTCTAATATAAATAAATACTCCAAATACGGTCAAATAAAACATTTAACAGATAAGATTTATGTAAGACAAAGAGACAAATTTTTTAAATATTTTTTATACTATCAGCAACGCTATCATACTAATATACACGTAAACATAGGCAATTGCAGGCGAATTTTATCTGCTCTAGTTATGGCTCGAAGTACATCCCACGCGACTTGCTATGTGAGTCCAATATAACTGGAAGGTTACTGTCTTCGATATTAACATTTTTTAAATAAATTTTCATATGCATTGAGCTGTTCTTCGATAGCATATCTGATCAATTTTCAAATTAATCTTGTGTGTGTACAAAAGCGTGTCACTTTTCCATTTACTTTTCTACATGTATTTTATTCAAGGATAATGCATATCATTCTGAACAGAATAATAACATACATATTCATATTATTTTTAGATGTAATTTCTAGCTCTTTAAAAGTATTTTCTGAATATTATTCTACTCAAATATTTTATAAATATTAATTAATAATACTTACAATAAGAAAAAAATTGTTTACTTGACTAAATTAATTATTTATTAAAGAATGTATGTATTTAAGTCAAATATAATATGTTTGATTTAAATACATATATTCTTCATCGCGAAAGAGATAAAGACAAATTAAATTAATTTAATTAAACGAACAATTTTTCTTTCTTAGGGTGATAAAATATAGAAATACAAAGCAATCTTTACTTGATTATTATTGATTGAATGTAAAAAAAAAAGGGAAAAGACTAACAGGCGGGACTACGACTGTAACGATAAAAGGTTAAATCATAGTAATGGAAGAATCTAGGTCGCATTCAAATTATTTATAAGGCTCATGTGTGGCGTAATCGACTCATTTTCAGTTTCCGCGCGAAAATACAATACATTGAAAACGAAGAGGCATCCGGTACCGAGTTATTGACCCGTAATTCACACCGACATTTAGCGTTAAAGGTCGCCTAGCTGCTTCCGAGTCTCACTGATGAGTGTTCCGTATCGTTGCCCAAATAAAGCGACAGGCAACCTAAAATTGTCCAGATGCACCGCCTACTGCTGGAGTGATACAAGACATTTAAAAATGCGTAATACAAAACATTTAAAAACGCGATTTAATTATATTTTATTTTAATTTGATCAGAAATAAATTTATAATGTTCCCTTACACTTTTAATTAGAAATATATCTTGGAATTAAGTAATAAATAATTTTATTAGCAATTAACTTCGTGACATTTTATTTTAACACACAGGGGTTTCATTTTAGAAAAATATTAATTAATTGTTGGAAAAAAAATGTAATTATAAAATTTCCACAAACGATGATGAATCAAATTTTTTATGAACGAATAGTTTCCGAGCTTATAAAATCGTAATTAAAAAGTGTACTTTCGCGAGTACTTCTACGCGTTCCATTAGGATCATTTAACGTATACAGTACAAGTCCTTTCACGCCTCGAAAGGTGATTCTAACTAATTAGAGATTTAACGAAGTGTGGTAAAAAGACGAGCGAACGGTAAAGCATCGAGTGTTTCGAACTTAACGAGGAATACTCGAGCATGGTCCTTATAATCCTACATGATTTTAAAGCAGCCTACCGTGCAACTTTCGCGTAGTTTGATACCGTTTCACCTTCCAATTTCGTAATAGCACGCGAAATGAAAGAAGTTAGTCCTGCTACATTGTATTCGTTCCTTTTCTCACGCGGTGGCGCGTTAATTTTATTGTCGCGGAGAACGCGAACATTTTGAGGTCATCATACCTGTAATAGCTGAAAACGTTATACTTTCGTGTTCTACATATAATCGAATAAAATCATTACAAGCATGGAAATAAAACGAAGAAAATTATATAAGGATTATCGAAAAATTGCGCCCCTATTTATCTTATACGCTGTATTATTATATTTACATTAATCATTATATGATAATAAGTCTGTTAAAATAATTACACGACAAAAAGTCTCTTTAAAAAATTATTTCTTTTAACTTCAATAAAATATTTAATATTTCAAATTCTGAAATATTTATAAGATTCGACTGAAAATGGGTTTATTTCTTTTAATTGATTTATTCTCGTCAGTCTAATATGACTTGTAATTATTTAAAATTCTAATAATATTTATAATAATTATAGTATACATATTTTTATTTGAAAATATTTTGTTATTTTCTAAAAGTTTGTATAGAAACAAAATTGATGTAAGATACGTTAAAATGTTTTTCTCCTACATACTTTTAAAGAGAATGTTTTTCACACTTATCAAACGATTTTGACAGGTCTTGATTTCTTCTCTAATTTCTTCTATCAATATCACTGATTACTAATTTTATTATTACAAAATAATAAATTGATAAGCTTTCGTCTCTCATTACATAAACAAAAGATTTCGAGACAATCTTGCCTTCGCTTTCTGTTATCTTCGACGAGATTCGCTTTTTTTTTTTTTCGCAGGTGCACATCACAAAACCACAAATATTTATCTTTTCCAATACCTGACAGGTAGCAACCGATCGCTAAAGCTGACTTCATTCCTCCAGAGGGACAGACACTTTTCTTTCATCTTCCCCGAAGATCAATTTTTCTCAATTACCCCCGCTGACTTTGAGAAAAATTAATACAGGAGAAATTCTTCCCTCTTGGAATTTCCACCCACTTCTGCCGCCCACCTTCGCGGCTGTTCAATTAATACAGACAGCAACCTCGAACGTTGACGGACGCGGTATGCTTGTGTGAAAGTGCCGCCGTTCCCTCAAAGGCGAACGAGTGGCGAGAAACGATGATGAGAGAGAAAGAGACAGACGACGACGATGACAATAATAATAATAATAAACCGAGTCGCGCGGTTCAACTAGCACATGTAACCGGAAAGGGATATGCGGCCTCGTAGCCGTGTTAGCAAACAAACTGGTGGTCGCACAGGTGGACGGCCGCTTTTCGCAGCCATCTGGTCCCGCCGAGTGATACCACAAATCGCTTACCTCGAAAACCTCGTGTCGCCGTTTGCCCCGACGATGCTCGTCCGCGCGTCGTCGATGTCACCAGGCTGACCGAGAAACTCGATGAACCCGAGCTAAGCGAACGCGGAGCACAACGGACTATAACGGTTGACGGGCGCATACGCGGTGATACGCGGCTGTCACTACACTCGAAACTGTCATCGCACGGATGGATTTGACCACGCGCAATGTTACCAACGAACGCGACACGCGACCTCTTTGTCACTAACAGTTACTAATCCTGTTTGCTTCCCATGACGCCCGCCGAGGGCGCTGAGACTCGCGGCAGCCATGTTGCCTCGAGCCAAGTTATACAGGGTGTCCCGAAAGTTTTTGCCAATTCGCTTTTGTGTAGATAGATTCGAGTGGACTAAACTGAGTCGAAAAGTCCTCTACTATTTTGCAATTTTCGCAATAGTTAACAAGATATTAATTACTAAAAATTACTAAATATTGGTCTTGAATAATTTTTTACTCAAATACTATCACTTTCTAGAAAAGCTGCAAGAGACAAAAATCATTAATTTTCTTCTTATAAAGCTCCGAAAATTTTTTCAGAATTTTTTAATACTGTATTTTCTCATGTGGTAAAAATAAGAAAATGCAGTACTAAAGCATTGATAAAAAATTCCGAAAAAATTCTATAGTTCTATAAGAAATAGTTCTATAAGAAAAAAATAAATGATTTTTATCTCTTGCAGTTTTTCTGTAAAGTTGATAGTATTTGAGTAAAAAATTATTCAAGACCAATATTTGGCAATTTTTAATACTTAATATCTTGTTAACTATTGCGAAAATTACAAAATGATAGAGGACTTTTCGGCTCAGTTTAGTCCGCTCTATCTACACAAAAGCGATTGGCAAAAACTTTCGGGTTTCATCCTGTATATGAATAATTTGATAATCAAGTCGCAAATATAATAATCATAAAAAAGTTAAATCCGTTCTTATTAATACAATAACAATGCAGTTTTTTATCTTTTATTTGTTTAAAATATAAATACGATAAAAATGTTGTAATTAAAGAATATTTCCAAGTTTAAATTAATAGTCTAAATATTTTCAAGGAGACATCCTGATTCCTAAAGTCGTCTATTTTACTAATTATTTTTCAAATAAGTATTTTTTTAACTACCTTTATATTACAAATTAAAAAATCCTCCACAATTAAAGTATGAGGAATAATAATGTAGTCCAGACTGGTCAATTTTATATAAAAAATGAAAAATAGTTGGAAAATTACAGCTTTTATTATCGCGGCTTTTGACGTTGACTCACAATATTTGCTTTCATATACAAAGTTTTATACGTTGTATGTATAAAACAATCTTAGATTAGATTAGCTGAAGGATTATATGAACAAAAAATGTTGTTTTCTTAGAATTAAGCTTGGATATTTAATATAAAAAATTAGTTAGAAAATTTGTACGTATGGGGTGCGCGTGATATTGATGTAGTACTGTAAATTAAACTTTAGTCAATGACGCGTAAATCATAATATGTAAAATCTTACTGAATCGGTAATATAGACGGTTTTAGGATCCCCTTAATAGTATCCCATCGATGCAATAATGAATTTCTAGATGGCGTTAGTAATGGTGGTGCAAAAGTAATACATGAGAGTTTGCCTCCCCTGTTTTGCGCAATGATTAGGCGTTCCTCGGCATTTCTCGGCGCGCACGACGCGGCGGGCCGATACATTGTCAAGATGGAAGGCGCACGGGACTGACCCTCTCGCCTCTCGGCAGTATGGATTTCGCCGCGTGATTCGGTGCACACTGCACGCCTGCACGGTGCCGCAACGAGATTCCCGTCCTACCCGGCCGCGCCGCGGCACTCCGCACTGGCAGAGCGACAGAAGAGGGGCGGTACGGCTGGCCGGTCGACTGTCGACCGGGGACAAATGGTGTCGCGTCACGGGAGCGCGATCGTACGGTGCGATCGAACGCGGTAATGAGAGAGCTGTCACGGTGCAACGGCGCGGCAACGGAGCGAATCCTCCACAATGGTGGATAACAGTTGCATTATCGAGGGGAACGTCAAGTTTCGCGACGGCAAGAAGGTAAGTCTTCCGCATTCCACGTTTTCCGTTCAATCAATTCTCCTTCCCTTATCGAAGCGCACGCTGATCGCGCTCCATTTTTTTCTCCTCTCCCCCCCACGACTCGTGACAATCGCACGAATGCGTCCCCCGCGTGAATTCGCCTGTGATCCGCGACGTCCCCGACGCCTCTGGACGCCCCGCGCAGGGTGAGACGCATTGCGGAGGGGTAGGAGGGCTTTTCATCCCCTCGCATGCGAATTCGGGAAACGTGCGCCGGACGCGCGATGCTTATCGACGAGTCACCTGTGTGCACAACTCGCCTGGCGCACGATAAAAATTATGTAACGATTACGGGGGTGGTTTGCGTAGCGTGCGTATGTGTACTTTGCGCGACGCGCTAGCGGACCTACGTTAAGTTTCCGCGTTATACAGGCTGCCCCAGAAAAGATGTGCAACGTTTGCGGACTGGGGCTGCCGTGCTTAATTTTTAACACTAACGATTAACATTTCGAACATAGTAATTGTTTAATGTATTTCTTGCTATGCATGGTTATTTATTTGTAAAAATAAAAAGATGAACGGTTTTGCCGATTTATTCTATTCACATTTATTCATTTTTGTTATACAAATGCTAGGTATTGAATGGATAATTGTTATTAGGTGTAGATGTTAAATCTATTAGTTAAATGTTGGATCTATTAATACAAAAATAAAAAAAAGTTTTAATAAAGAATATAATAATTTTTTATGATCTTTTTTTCATATTTTTTCTGTTATTGCAAAATCTTCAAAAATATTAAGTTTATTAAATTTGTTGATTTAAATAAAGATGTTTTGTTGGAATGATGTGATTAAGTAAATAATTGTTATTGATTAAGTGCAGCTGCAATCTATTAGTTAGATGTTATATATATTTATTAAAACTAACAAAAATTTAAAAAAATATATATTTTAATGACGTAAATAATAAATTTTTGTAATACCATCTTTCATAATTTTTTCATAATTTTACTATCACTGTAAATCTTCAAAAATATTAAGTTCGTTAAGTTTATTGATTTAATAACGATGTTCTATAAGAATAATGTGTAATTCTTGAGACATGTTAGTCTAAACATTATCAGTGTAAATATGCCTATCATGCTATCATGTTATCAGAGACTTTTTATATTGGCAATAAGATTTTACTGTTTAATACGTATTTGATAAAATTTTTTGAGAATTATATTTCTATCTTTTCTACGAGAAAAACTTTAGTTAAATATTTTGTGTAAAATATATTATGTAAATATGTATATTTAAATATTTTTTGTTTTTAATTTTTTATTTTTACTTATTAAATTATTTATTAAAGTATTAATCGTTGTTGTTATTTATGTTTGTACCCTGCAATATTTTTTTAAGATATTTGGTTTAAAGTATATCTGAAGCGACTTTTGAGAAAGAAATTGTTTAATAATAGGGCTGTAGGGAGTAGCTAATCCAAGTCTATAAAAAGCTTATTCTCGTTTGCTAATAAGAGGGTGATACAGCAAGATACTTGAGAATGTAGGAGCCTCTTCTACTTTGATCATGATGCACTACGTGAAAAAGTTCACTTCGTGAATTTCATGCAATTTCGTGTAATTTTTATCACATCCGTGCTTGATAAAAATTACAAAATGCAAAATAATATGTTTATAGATTGAAAAGAAAGAATTTTCTGTTATAAAGTTTAATATTATAAATATAATAGAATCAAATTAAATATATAGTTAAAGTTGAAATTATTATTTGAAAATATAATATATTTAAATTATAATATATATTTTCATCTCATTTTTTATTTTAAATAAATAAAAAATAAATTGTATTATTATTTAAAAACAGATTTATCTTCTTTTATGATTATTATATTTGAAATTTTTATTACCAGATTACTTATTATTGCATTATATAAATGCATAAATGACTAAATATATTGTATACAATAAAACAAACATTTAATATTTTGTTTAAATAAAATCCTAAACTTATATTTATAGGGTTTTTGAACATATTTATTGCAGCTTTGTGTATTTTACACTTATGTATTAATTTAATACATGCGGTAAAAAAAGAAATCAAAATTTTATTTAAAAATATATATAATTATTTTGAAATATTTTGTATTATATACAATTGTATGTGTGAACAATATCATTTATTTTACAGTGGAAGTCAAGATGGTGCGTTATGCGGAAATTATCGCCAGTAGCAGGTAAAGTCTCACACTTGTTTTTAAACAACGCAATTGCTAACAATAGTCTTATTGTTTTGTCGTTTATTTGCCTTAAACGAGTTAATAATAATCTGTTTAATTAATGAGACTTTGATAAGATTGCGTTAATGGTATTCATATGGAGATTTATGTTGCATTATGGTTGCATTACGTTGTGAGTGAAAGAAGGGAAATGAAGAGAGCAATAAGATAATAAACAGGAAACATTATACTCTCCTAAAGCGTTTTTACGTTTTGCTTCTACTATCATGTTGATACGAGCGGTATCGCAATTTGCATAATAGACCCCCTCTTATCTTTGCTATGTTGTCTGCTTGGCAAACTGTGCGGAATGGATTATACCTGTTTTTACACGATGTTCTTTGTTTGGTTTTATGGTCGAGAAAATTTTCGAATTTACTGTAGAATAAATACCGTTTTGGTTCGTTACAAGTTAACGTGTTTATAAAAATAAATTATAACAGAATGCTGTTATCCCCCCCCCCACCCCCCTTTTTTTTAGATAAACCAAATTGATTTAAATTCATGCAATAAAATTATATTAATTGATTCCATTTTATATGATATAGTAACACACAATGTTGTGAATATACATATATTTATAATAAAACGTATCATATTTTATAACAAAGTTTGATTTCGTATAATTAAACTGGTTAATTAAAAGCTTCAATTTAAAATATTGTTGGCATAATAGTTTCATATCTATTTGTTTAACATTAATTGTAGCAGCTGGATGACCGATTTTTGCATTTCGTTAGAAAATTGGTGGAATTTGTCACCGAAAAATTAATTAGTTCCACGTCTCACTCCCTATGAAGGACCCTTCCTGCTTGTTATCAGTACAAAGGACCCCACCTTTGGACCTTCCTAGGGTGACAGCTGGCACATCTGTTGCTGCCTAAAGCAACAAAAAAGTTTCCAAGAACGGCTTTGCTCCTGGCAATAACCATTAATACATGATCCCTGTAACTTGAGGATATTTTTGAACTAAGAATCCAAGCACTTCATAAATTTTCCTTAGGCGGGACTTAACGAGGAAAACGTAAACACATGACGAAATTGATTTCGAGATATGTATTGTTAAATGTTTCTGTAAATGGGAATGCGTTTTTTTGTCTTTAATATTTACCAGGAAATAATATTTATTTCTATTAAAACGTTGTGTGTGTGTGTGTGTAAATTTATATATATTAATAAAAATATCAAACATTAGTTGTTTCATATGTATATTTCTTATATACACATTTCACATAAGAAAATTGTTGTGTAATTTATTTAAGAAAAGGAATGAGCAAAAGAAATTCTATGTAACGTTAAAATAGATGCAAAGTAAATGAATATTCCTTTTTTTATTAACAGATTGCTTGCATTTGCAACTTTATGGGGACAGTAAGGATCGTTACAAGCAAGGCCAAACAAAAGCGTCCCTAAGCTTGCAACACTTTTTGGGAGTGGAGAGTGGTTTCACACTCGACAAAGAATCCAATACGATTGCTATAATTTGCCAAGACGTGACAGTCGTTCTCGCATTTGATACGCGAGAGCGATTGATACAGTGGCAAGTTAAGATCTCGAACAATTTAGGTGAAGGTAAGCTATCGCGAAAGAAAGATAGCGAAAAGCATTATATGTATTATAAAATACGCAAAATACTATGCAAAATTCTGAGATAAAAATTATTGTCTTATATATTTAATTAGTCAATTTTTCTCAACAGATCAGCAATTTTTGATACTCATCTCCTCGGTACCATCAAAAGCGAAATTCACTAATGGACCAGCGCATTTGCATATTCAGGACCGTCGTTTCTGTATCACCATCGGCGTGCCTCCTCGACTCGTCGGTATCTGGGAAATTGCGCATCTCCGACGATACGGCGTGGTCGAAGGCAGATTTTGTTTTGAGGGCGGTTCGAGATGCGGTCGGGGGGAGGGACTGCACGTTCTAATAACCGATCAAGGGGACGACATAGTCAAGACGTTGCATTTGGCGGCCGAGGGAAAACTTACTACGAAAAAGCGATCGCCGCTTGGTAGAGAACTGTCGACGCAGGACAGTCCAGGGCGACGCCAGTGTTCTCGCGCTGAGACTAGAGCCAGCGATTTCTTCTCTTCGGTCGTGTACTCAACGACATATGAGGAACACTGCGACAGCTGCAAGAATGAGAGCTCACCGTATTGGTCATCCGCGGAGAGTAGACAGCAGACGGAGCTTGACGGCGATTACAGCTGCAGAGACACGATGTCCATTTCAGAGTTACCTGATCAGCAGCCTGGTGGCGAGTGGCGTAGTTGTTCGCTCACTCGTCAAGGTGCAACGGGCCTCGAGAGATGCGCAAGTTGCATTAGTAAACTCGGTACTGTTTCGAAATCATCAACCTTAATCACCACGGCTACTATAAGCGGCATAAGCAGTCCCGCTGCGAGCACGTTGAACAATTTATGCCACTTGCAGCCTCGTACTTTCGATCGGCTTTCTTTGTCGTCCTACAGCAGCAGCAGTCATGAGAGCGATTATTCTAGCTCGCAACAAATCGAGTGCCAGTGTGCGCAATCGAAAACCGCCCAGTCTCAAACGGCACAAACGACGACGACGGCTCGTCAAATGTCACCGAGCCCGAGCACGTTACCGCCGAGACCGCCGAAACCGTCCCAACCACCTTCACTGCCAACAACTAGCCAGTCTGTCATTGCCAAGAAACCTAAAAAACCACCAATGCCACTGCCTGCCGAACAGCAAATCTGTGTGCACGCTCGAAAACCTCAACAATCTCAACAACCAACTCAGCAGGTTCAGCAACAACCTCAACAACAATCCCAACAACCTCAACAACAATCCCAACAACCCGTAGCACGCGGTGCTGCGGGACCTTACGAGAACTACGACATTCCGAAAACAATTCTCGGACATCATATGCTATTGGAACAAGGTCCGCAACCGGAACAGTATTACGATACACCAAGGAAAATAAAGGAATGTCTCACACTGCCGAAAACTTATCCTAATTACGACACACCTCAGGTGCCGCAGGCTGTGGTCCTGCAAGGATGTGGATGTCCTGCGAAACTTACAGTACAGTCACCTAGATCTTCGGGATGTCCTTGTCACAATGTTATGAGCTGGGCCGGCTTTGTCCTACCTTACTGCCGACGCGGTGCGGGAATTGAACCTACCGGTGTCACGGTTCATCCCGTAAAGCTCTCAGGTGAGGGCAAAATGCCGGTGGTAAATGCTAGTGGAGAAGTTGCTATTTACGCAACAGCCAAAAGAGTCAATAAAAATGATTCAACTGATGAGAAAGCTACGGAGAACTGCGGCTGCGCCGCGGAAAATAAATTGAACAATTACGAAAACGTCGAACCGGTAATAGACACGCAACCGGAAGCAAAGCAAGCGAATTATGTGAATATTGATTTTACTCAATCATTGGAACATTATGAGAACAGCAAGGATGTTTTAACGAAGAGTAGTATCTCGCAGGAAGAGATTGAGAAATTCGCGAATCAATTGAAAGAACCAGTGCCCGAAGCGCCGAGTGATAATGCTTCGAAGATTTGCGAGAAATGCGGTCACGCGAAGGAAAAGGAAAACGACTACTTGATCATGGATCCGGACAAACAAACTCCGAAGAAATCGTTCCCCGCTTATTTACCGATGCAACCGGCTCACAACGCTTGTTCAAAGGAGATTTTATCAAGACTTTGCAGTGGTATCAAGAGCTCCAGCAATCCGACGTTATCGGGATCCACGTTGCTCGAGGTGAATAAGAAGCGTTCTGACTCGGAGTATCGAGTGCCAGGATCGGCAATGTTGTCCAGCCCGTACCTCAGGCGTCGTTATCTGGACGTGGGTAACGTTGCGGAGTCCGGTGGTAGCATAGGTATACTTCTCAGGAAACGATCTTATTCTGCGGAATCCGCACATTACCTGGACGACGAGAGCCACACTTTTCCGTCCACGCTTACTATCCACAAGTGCTCGAGCGAAGCGGATAAAAATTCTTTGATAACCGGCGAGTCGCACAACTCATGCAACTCCGAAAGCAAGATCAGTAGTAATCACGACAATGGGCAGATATTGACAGTCGCGTCTCAGCCGTCGTTTATTAAAATCCGACGCTCATCGTCCGTACCATCCAAGACCGGGCATAATAGAGATTCCTCGAGCAGCAACGATTCTGGCGTCTCCACCGGTTCCCTGAGTCATCGAACAGCAGAGTTTGTGGAGTTTGAGTTATCATTGGCGGCACCCGCCGCCTCGGCAGTAAAGCAGAATATGTTATCTGTCTGCAGCAAAAGCCCACCGCCCATATGCTATCACAGCAGCCTGCCGAGGAAGTCTAAGTCCAGCGATCCTCTCCGTGAAATTTCCTTCCAGTTCCAAAAGATCAAGATACCAACGAAATCTTCATCCGCGGAGGCCGATATACCCACGTGTTTACCGAAGACCACGAAGGGCTTCAACAGCCCTGGTGAAGTTTCCAATGCACCTTATATCGATTCACGAAGTACTAGCAGCGGTACCTCCGACATGTCAGATTACATCGAAACTTTGTCGTTGTCCTCACACTCTTCGTCCGATACGCCTGACAGCCTTAGGTAGGCTCTTATATATAGCTGCAACTCTTGCAGAAGTTCTATTGTCTTATAACTTCTTAATTTATATACAACTCCATTAAAATACATAAAGTTATATAGAATGTTTTATAATTTCTGAAATATACAGAGTGCCCGGTAATTATTGATGAAGCGCATTGACGAAGATGCAAGTAGAGCAGGCCAAACTGAAGAAAAAAGCTGTTTTGTGATTTTCGCAATAATTAATGAGAAATTAATTTATAATGATTTGCTATTCAGTTTGCATTCACGCAATTCAGCGATAAGAGATCAACGTTTACGGTTGCTAGGCGCGCGACGAAACTTGAGAGGAGCAATTTGTAAATAATAATGTGCTGCTCGCCCTGCTTTTAATAAAGCGCTTCTCTTACTACAACTTGCCGAGAACTTGGATGCTATAATCACTGATTAGCGGATCTGTATAAATTAATTTCTCATTAATTATTGCGAAAATCGCAGACTTCTATTTAGTTTTGGCCGCTCTTATCTGCATACAAGAAACTTTGTCAATAATTATACTTTGTATAATATTCTGAAATATATAATATTTTTGAATTTTATTTTTATAAATTCTTTTTCGTATACAAATTCTATTAATTTACTTTTCAAAGTGAAAAACTTATTTATTTTAAAACTTTATTTTTTTCTATTTATGACTATTTGTGTAACTAACACAAAACAATCATATACCTATATATAGATTAGGAGGCAGAACGGTAGCAACGACTCTTCGACCTCGTAGCGGAAAGGAGTACTATAAGATTGATCGGAGTATCTTGGTGGAACAGGGACGGATTCTCACGACGGCATCTGCTAATTATGCAAATATCACTCCAGTGTTAGAAAAGAGCGAGTCGCCGTCACCTGGTTATATGAGTAGTTCACCCTTTGAGCAACCACAACCCACTCGTGAGCATTTTCTATTCCCCGAAGTAAGTATATGAGAAAATAGATTATGTCTAAACTAATCGAGATATATGACATCATATTCTGATAATAGTTTAAATATCTTGACATGGCAGAAATAATTAATGATTAGAAATGTTATTGTCTTATTCAGTAGTTTTTGATGTATAATAATTAATGTCATATTTTTCTTTTTGTAGGAAGCTTGAATAATATTGTTTGGGAAAAAGAATTAAAAACTTCAAGTTCCTAGGAATTCCAAACAAAATGAGTAAGAATATTCACAGTAGAAATTATAATTGGGGCATTGTGACTATTTACACTATACGCGGATATCTGGGGTTACTTACAAGCACACTTTCGAAATCATTAGATATGTACCAATATATACATAGTATAGTACGCCAAATAATCAAAAATTTATAATTCTTAAGAACACGAAGGCGCTCTTTAATCAGATTCGGACATTCGTTTCATTGATGTTTTTGTAAAGTCTTCCTCTAAAGAGCACAATCATAATCTTAAAAAATGTAAAAAAAAAAGAAACATCAATCTAAAAAAATCTAGGTACTAGCGTATAGTTGAAATAACGTCAGTAATCAAACACTTCCTACAACGACTCAAACAATTTCTAAAATATGCTCAATAAGAAACTAATAGTTTGTATAGTAAGAATCCTGCCCTAGGGTAAAAAGATGCAGCTTATACTTTATATGGGTATATCGGTTTTTAAATACTTTCTTATTTTGTATGAGTATACTTCTATATAGACTATTGTACAGTCATCTTTGAAAAAATTGAGATTAATAACTCTTAGAATTTCAAATCAGAATTCTTAAAATTTTATGAATTAATAAATTAAGGTGTTTAGATCGTATCCCTTTTCGATTCTACAATTTGAAAAAAACATTGAACGCTAGTTTATATCTCTTTTTAAACTTCAAGAACAAATTGGAGGCGTATAAAATAGGGATGGTTCCAATGTGATAACTTTGTAAAGTATTGAAAATATCACAATTGCAGTTGATTATCTGTTCTCTATGAAGTTTTAAGAATTCATATTTGGAGAATACCGTTAGAGACCGTTTGTTTGTACTGATTGAAAAAAATATCTATCCACATTCTATACAACCAAAAACATGCACTGAATGTAGTCAGTTGCATAACATTCACAGGGTTTTCATACTTAAAGTTACTTTTTAAAGATTAAGATAAAATGTTACAGCCTTTAATGGTCTTCTTTCTAACGGAACAAACACGGTGTGCGTAAATACCATAGTTTCTGGGCAATCAAAGACGATACTATATATAGATTATATAAACAAGTATTTCTGAATAAGATTTACAAAATGTGTAAAGCTCGAGTTTCAAAACTTCGATAGTCATCAAAGAACATTTCCAATTTTTACTGCAACATTTTTTAAAATCATTTATCTCTTACGTTTTAAGTATTTTTACTAAATCTTTTTGATATCATTTATTGTTGCATTGTACTTAATATAATTCCTACTTAAATATTTAATTGTGATTAGTGTGTGTTGTACACACGTTTCCACAAAGCGTTTACCAAAAATTATTTATTCTAACGGTGCATATTCTATTATTTAATATATTAGGAACAAACACTTATTAAATTAAGTAATATATTTACAACGATTATTTTAAGTCTAAAACTATATATAATATTCTATTTCTAATATCTTTCTTTAAAAATATAAATATGCATACATGAGCACATTTATTTTGTGCTTTTTCTATTTTTATTTCTTTTTATTATTCTACTTTCACGAGAGGAGATTACAAATTTATGAGAAGGAATATAATTCATATGATATTGCACATACAGTAAATATATCATGCTGAGGAAGTTAGCATAATAGTGATATTAAAACGCAATAATAAAATCTTAGAGTTATACATAAGACCGATATAATCAATGCACAGAATTCTGTTTTATATCTATTATACATTATTATATTACCTGGCAAGTAAATCAAACTAATGTTTATGATAAAAATCATAGATGTTGCCATCAATAATCAATGCAGATTTGTAAGCATTGAACTTGCGGGACAATACATATTGTAAGATGTGCTATAGATTGCAACAGCATTAATAGCTTCATATCACAAAACGATGTCTTTTGATGATTAAGAGAATAGAAAAGAATTTAATTTTTATTTTCTTAGATATTAGATATTTTCAAGAATTTTTTATGTGATGCAAAGTTGTCTTGCTGTTGCATTCTTATCATATCTTGTTATATCATTCCTTAACTAACGTATGGAATTGTTTTTCCATTAGGCCAAACTTTAACACATCATTGTTTTGTACACGAGAGAATATTTTTTATTCTTAAAACTTTATCCGCTTGTGTTCTATATAATACACTGTTATCATAGCATTAAATCCGTAAAGTCTATTGCAATATGCATTAATTTAGATTGAAGACATAATGTTCTTTTACAATGTGTAAAGATATACATGCAACTGATTTTATATAAATTATAAAAGTATTAAAGAGTAGTATTATTACAAGACTGAGAAATAGTGCGGTAATGAGTGGTAGGAAATATCTACAGCGCTAGAATGTATAATTTATATGTACAGGCCTATGCACAATTGGAAATGATCATTTGTAAAATTTTTAGTTCCTCTGTCTATTGAGCATTTCGCAGAAAAGTTAATATTATTATATCTATTGAACATGCAAATGAAAATATTCTCTTTTGCTCTTTTTTTTTTGCTTAAAGTGTATAGAAATTATACAATATAGTTAACTGCATCAAATAGAGTAGAAGCCTTAACGAAATACTGTATACAAAAGCGATTTATAGAAAGTGATACTAAGACACATTAAATTAAAATGAAGTTTGCGTATATCGGATAGATATTTTACGCAAATATAATGATACGTAAAACAATTGAATTTATATTCCTCTTTATCTGGATTTCTACGTCCCCAGGAAATTCATAAATTGTAATATCTTCAAAAAAATTTATAAGGTAGAAAACCATCATATACCATGATCTGTGTATACGTTCGCGTGCACAAACATAAAACAAAAGTGAAATTGCATGCATTTGAACAAGAGAATGTATTGAGTGCAAAATTTTTTTACATATGTAATTTTATTGCATGACTGATTTTATTTCTTTTCTCTTTCTTGTTACTTTCCTATAGATTTTTTAAATATCATTCGTGTATTAATATACATATATGTATATACATATAAGTTAAAGTCAAATTTATATTTTAAAATTTTTAATTAATGATCAATTAACTTAAATATTTTTCTGTCTTAAGTATCATACGTGTGAAGTAGAAAGTCACTCATATAAATACATGCTAGTCAGGAATCAAGTACTGTATTGTAGTCATTATATATTTTTACTGCAAAGAAATTGTATATTATACGTAGCTTGAAAAGTAAGCACATGTCTACTGATTTATTTCATTCTTAGGATTATTTTTTAGTTTGAAAGAATTATGGACCAAGTATTCATTAATCTTAATGAAAATGGAGAGAAAAATATTGTCATATATTTTATATTGATATATAACTTTCAAGAGTAATAGTATAATAAGAGCAGATGCTTTTAAGTTGAACCGAAACATTCGTCCTATTATACTTTTTTAAATAATTGTGTTATTAATTAAATTTCGCGCCAGCTCTCAGTAATCCTATTTTATACTATATATTGAACGAATTTTATTATTCTATTCGCTCTTATCACAAATCTGTCTTGATTATACAATACTAAAAAATTGCAACATTTTTATTGCTATTTTTGTCTTGTGAGCGTTTCGTAGTTTTATTTAAAATAAACACGTCAAGTACATTTATAAAATATTTTACGTGAATATTTATAAAATAAATTACATGTGCTAGCTTTTAAGCTCAAAAAACCATATCTAAGAATTTACTAATAATGCATATTAATTAATTATATATAATTGTATATATATAATTAGTCAATAAGTATATACATACATATATATATATATATATAAACTAGAAATAAGTTTCAAAGGGTATTATCAATGCTCTATTCGTAATCGTTGTACATAGTTTTGGTGTAGCCTTAGCATATTTTATTTTGTGATTCAAGAATGTAGACATCGTAAAGCGAATTTCAATTGTACATACTATGTATCACGACGAAATGCGCTCAAAATATCTTCAAACAATTTTATAAATAATTGAAATAATAGCGATTTAGTTACTCTATGAGTACATTTTATAATGTATTGGAATAAGCACTTAATTCGATTTAAGAATATACAGTTTCGAAATTGTATATCTATGATGTTGAAGATACTTCGTATATTTTTTATTTTGATATTTTCGTTCATGTCTCACACCGCTTTATCACTTGTAACAGTATATGTTAGAAATTAAGACTGGCTACTTTTTATTTCGTATGCTATTGGTGTTGAAAAGAGCCGTTTTCAATTGTTGTTTAAGAGCTGATTCAAATTATTCTATGTTTAATCGCCAATTTTTATATCTGAAAAATTAGTTATTTTAAACGATCTTATTTGGCCTTCTGCAATAATATATATCTATAATTAGAGAAAGAGAGATTAGATAATAGAATCACAATCGAAAAGCGAACAAAATCTATTTCTTCTGGTAATCTGTTCTACAATAAAATTTGCTTCGTGCTTTAATAATACGAAGTAAGTGTCAACACCTGTTGGTGCTATCGCATTGCATGTCCGTTTTACGAAAAAGAAATAAGATAATATTTAGAGAAATTTTATATAAGAGAATGAAAAATCGTCCATCAAAAACTAATTTTTCCCCTTTTATATGATACAAAGTCTTAAAAAGGTGTGTACTGATAGCAAAATTTTACTTGACTTGTAAAGTTTTTTTTTTATGAAACTTACGTAGGTAATTTAGATTTTATTTTTTAAATTATTTACAACGAAGAGAAGGCAAGGCTCAAAAAGAGCTTGTTATTTGGGAAGAAAAATAAATCCATATAAATATGGATATTTTAAAACGTCAAAATAAATTTTTATTGCTATTTGTATACACTTTTTACTTATATCTTATATAGAAAAAGATTCACGGTATAATATGTAGAACAGGTATTGTATTCTAAAACACTTTCAGATGACTGGTGAAACTTTAACTCTGTTATCGAGAGATTGAAAAGTATATAAAAGCCATCTTATTTTCTGAAATCATTATAAATGAAATTGTGTGTATGTATCACTAGGCCATCCCATCAGATCGTAAGAAGAGTAATAAAATATAATAAGTAACGGAGCTTATGCATTAAATCGTCGAACGCATTTCACGAAGAAGGTTATTTACTTCGAACTTTTGTAATCGCGATAAGAAGATAAGCGGAGGAAAGGTCAAACGAATTAATTAAATTATTATAGTACGCCGTAAATAAATTATTAAAACTCGTACAGTTTGTAGTAGCTGAAATCATTGATTTACTAAGAAAGTAGAAGAAATAAAGAACTTAAAAAATAACTTTGTGCTCTTGTTATTTTCGCAAACCTATCTAGACAAACATTAGAATATTAAGTAAAATGCAAATCAATGATGAAGAAAACCGAAAGGTTCGCGAATGACTTCTTTCTTTCAAAACATTATCCAAAATATACTATGCTTTTTTATACCTTTTGCAAACAAATTCTAACTATTGACGTTATTAAAGTAATTATTATATACCAACTTGAAAAGCTGAATGATTTTATAAAATTTTCTTTAAATATTTACTACGCCTTAATTTTCCTTATGTATTTCTACAAAGGATTCAACAATAAACAATTTTAGAATATTATATATCGATTGACTTACTTAAACGAATATAATAAGATTTTATTCGGACCGACAAGAATTAAACACTTAGGCCCGTATTCAGAACGCGCTTTTATTGATAAAAGCGCACTTTTATCTCTGAAATTCTATAATATGCGTGACGTAAAGTATAGTATGTTAGCGTGCTAACATCGTTGTAAGCGCGTTCTGAATACGGGCCTTAGTATAAGCATATTTAGGCCTATGACTGTAAAAGCTAGATCTTTTTTGCCTAAATAATTCCCAGTGAATTATCTATATCCTATATATGTACATGCACGCCGAAATTTTTCCGGACTTTCGCAATTAAACTACTGCAATAATATCACAAGTTAAATTAAAATTGACAATGTGCTAAAAAACTTAAATAAATTTATTGCGAAAAATATTACCTCGTCCGGGACTTGAACCTGGACCTTTTGTAGTCCGTACGAGCGTCCTAAGGTAATATTTTTCGCAATAAATTTATTTAAGGTTTTTAGCACATTGTCAATTTTAATTTAACTTGTGATATTATTGTAGTAGTTTAATTGCGTTAAAGTCCGGAAAAATTTCGGCGCGCAGTTTGAATAACTACGAAAATATGATATATATGCATGTACATATATAGGATATAGATAATTCACTAGGAATTATTTAGGCAAAAAAGATCTAGCTTTGACCGTCATAGGCCTGAATATGCTTATACTTAGTGTTTACTTAAACAAAGTTCTGCACATCGAAGTGCGATACTGGACAATTCCGCGAAATGTTTTTATATTGATAAGACTATTAATGCACAACGTGCAACGGATAAAAAATGTATCATGCTATCTTTATTGGACGCAAACGAATTCTTAAATTTTATTAATTTGTAAAATTTAATAAATTTTGTTTCTAATCACAAGAAATGATACGAATGATAATTATGAAAAAAAAAACAATTTCACAGCAATATATTTTATTAGATAATAAAAAAACATATATTTAAATTTATGAACTATATAGCGTAATAAATCGTGATTATAATACTGTTTGATAAGCCAATTGTTAAAGATATTTATTATCGGATGTTTTGTGACAGTCGATAATGTTTTTAACCGAGAATTTTTGTACTTTATCGATGATAAAATGACAAAAATTAAAGATGAAAAAACTGTTGAAGAAATTGTTTGTAACAGAATAAATCTTTCATAAGAGTATAAATAAATAAACGGTCTGTAAATTTGATATTCAACAATACGTTTTATTTTATTAATGATATAGTATTCATCACGGTAACATTGACAAATATTAATCTATATAGCTCCAACCTTTATTTCTCCAACATTAACTATATTTTTATTACAGATATACTTCACAAAAATACAATTTTAATTATTTCTTATTTTTATAAGAGTAGTATGAGTAATAAAAATATCGTTTCACAAATATTCGATTCCGTATGTTCGTTAATGTAACATGAATAATTCTTCTTTTATTAAATAACTTTTTTGTCATCACAGTTTTTATCTTTTCTAATACACAACGCTTGAAATAAAACAATTTACATAGTTAATTAAAGAAAAAATGTCGCGCTTATTTATCTAAATATATGTATATAAGCATATTAAAATAATATATGTGTGTGTGTGTGTGTGTGTTGTGTGTGTGTGTGTGTGGGGGGGGGTGTAATGAACGCGTATTACATTTTTAAATAAATTACTCTTATTTGTACGGAAATAATTTAACAATGCGTAAACTTTTGCTACTTATACTTCTCTTTGTTTTCTGGCATAAAAGTTATAATCTGTAACTTCACATCTTTGTACAAAAATAAATAATAGCATTTCAGCAAGTTGAAGACAAAATATGTACTTATACACATTTTGATCTTATATCATGCAAATCTGTCTAAATTGTAAGTTTCTCTTAGATTAACATTTTTTCTTAATAGCAAATGCGTTGGCTTCGCGTATAAATAGATCGAATAAGGAATCAGAGAGCAAACTAGACTGGAAAAAATATGTTAAGCATATGAGAGAGTACATATGCGCGCTATTATCGGTTATTACATCGATTATTACATTGGTGTTCTATATAATCGTCGATATTACATGTTGTCTTCTATTATTGAAACTGAATCATATGTTATATACTGTCGCTACTTAGTCGTGCAGAAAAGACGTAGTATATATTGTTGATGGTTCATCAAAATTATTCAATATTTATGGCCATAAGATATAATATGTGTATAATATCAAAATAATTCGTTTCAAAAAAGTAATGTGTTTATACTTCAAACATTTTCGGCACTTTACTATTATATAATTTATTTATACATCTTGTAATATTTGTACGAATTAAATAGAAATTAGAATATCATAATAAATTTTGCATATGAAGCTAATTTTGTAACTACTTTACATTTGCACATAAAAAAAATCACAAAAGATAGTCGAAAAGGAAGAAGTCTTATAACAGTAGATATACAACAGAAATTATATAGCACATAATAAAACAAATATGTTACTGGAAGAACTTAATCCTAAAATGTGAACTCTTATTACTACATTATTAAATGTATTAACGAAACAAAATACGCAAAATTGAACTTTTAAATTCGTATTTTTTGCTGTTGCATAATATGTATAACCAAGATTGCTCTAAATTAATTAATAAAATTAATGGCACTTGCATTGTAAAGCTCACATAATACAATGTATGTTTCTTAACGGTATAAACGTAGATTTTGAACGATTCTAATATCAAAAGTTGTATAATATTCTATAATGCAATCAAGAAGAACCGAATTAGTATTTAAAGCACTTTTGGTATTAGTATCGTGTCATTGATTAATACATGCAGATCGAAGTGAAGAATCACCATTGAGCAGGAATAAATGAATAATTATACTTTGTTATATGTGTATGTGGGAAGACTGCAGCAAATAATGCACACAAGTATGCATGTGCTTACACAGCAGAAAAATATATGGAATACGACAAGATGTCGAAGAGCAGGCGCACACGAATTGCCAAACGGGCAATGTTTTTTATGGATCAATAAGGACTCGGCTGTTATGATTATCAAGTCTTTAGTTTTACCGTTAACGAAGTAGCTTTGGTTTCCTCTTTGGCAAAGGTTACCATGATGTTTGCAATATTTAGTAACTAGGTATTTTTCTCTGTGGTGTAGGAAAGCGATCGACAACAAAGGTCAGAGTTATGAAACGCTGTTGGAGAATAGTACTGGCTTCAACAATCCAAACAACATAAAATATCTGTGCGACTTAATCGGTCTCGGACAAGGAAATCACTCCAATATGGTTGGATTGAGGTAAACACATAGCCAAAAATTTATATATTTAAATAAATACACACACACACACACACACATCTATATATGTATGTATACAAAATATATTAAGAAAGGTATAAGTGATTAAATTTTCTTGAAGAAAACATCAAATTCTTTAAATTACAAAATTGGAATATTTTATGTTAAACAAATCATTAATTATAAAGTTTTGACTGTTTAAGAAATACTGCTGTTTAAAAGAAGAATAAAGTTATCTATTATCATTTATCACATCCAAAAGAATAATTTGCAAATTTACTTGTAAAATCAACCACGAGAAATAATTATAATTACAATTACTACGAACTTAATTATCAAATCCCAATTTTGATCTCAAATCCTGCAATAATTATTTTATATGTACTTTTTTTAAGATATTTTATATATACAAATACACACATAATGTCTCTTCAAAACTTTGTACATTACACATTACATATTAATGATTCTCTCTCTCTCTCTCTCTCTCTCTCTC
>NW_017295730.1:799918-843788 GCF_001594075.2 Trachymyrmex cornetzi | reverse complement strand
CTCTCTCTCTCTCTCTCTCTCTCTCTCTCTCTCTCTCTCTCTCTCTCTCTCTGTCCCTCTTTCTGTCTAAAAAAATATTTCATATATTTTCTTGATCAAATATACCTGGAAACCGTAATTAAAATATATTAAAATTCAATATCGAGAGATTGTTTCCTGTAAACTAAATTTTCTTATTAATTTATCATTGGAACTACTTTATATTATTATATATAATATATAAATATATTTTTACAAAAATTAAAATTATTTAAATAAATAAAACTGGCAACACAGTAATAGCTAAGAAAAATTTTTTTAATTTTAAAATGCTGTATTAAATTTACATATATATACATCCTTTTTGCAAGAAATTATAATAAAAACATAAATTTTCATAATTCGCACAAATGAAAGTAAATTATTAAAAATGTAAATACATTTTTTATCCTCTTAAATTTATGACTAAGAACCTTTCTTAAAAAACGCAAAACAAGGAATAAAAATATATAATTTACCTATCTTCATCAAAATTAATGACTTGTGTTCAAATATGTATGCACAGAAAACGTTTACGCAAAAAAATTACACTCGAAGATGATATTAATATAATATAATAAGAATACATGTTTTATTAATGCGTATCCTTTTTGTGTTCTTAAGAAGATCCTTGCAAATCATAATTAAAAAAAACAGAATAGCATTTTTTTGCATTACTTAAAAATTATTTACTTTTAATGGAATACTCTAAGTACGCACGTATGTACGTACGCATGTATGTACTCTTGGAAAATATAGTCATGACTTGAAGTTTGTACAAATAGAATCAAACTGAATTTAAACAATTCATTATTTTCAATGTGTAAATTATTAATATCTTACTCTTACTTCCATTTTTTCTAGCTAATATAATTTAATGTATTGATATTAAACTTTTTTTCTTAAATATTAACACGTCATCGTGATTTGTACAGAGATAATTTCTTTTTTGTTAATACGTCATACCACTGTCTTATCCTCTTTGGTCAACCTTACGTGTAAATAATTACGTAAACGATTAATATTAAATAATCGCTAAAAATAATAACTATACTAAGGCGAACATAAAAACTACAGATTATAAAGAACAAAACGAATATGCTCTTTTCAAATCATGACTATCTTTCCAGACTTTTCGTGGACTATATTTATGCAGACTAGACTCTAAGGCTAGCTTTTAGAGTACTGAAAATCTGTTTTCATTTAGTATAATATTTTATCTTAAGCTCTAGAATAATCCAGTTCCACAACAACCGTTTTTAATATTAACAATTAAAATTTATAGCCTTATCGCGATGGAGGTCAACGTTACTGAATACGCAGTTTTTGAGTGAAATAAAAGCTTCCTCTCTTTTTTTATTTTATATAATTTTTAATCGCAGAATCTAAAAAGCAGTCTTTTGAAATAAGCGTGCATGTTTTTATCTTCAATATAAAGTCAGAATGCAGAGACTTCCTTTGAGGTACAAAGATATTTTTTCAAAGTACAATTTGATTTAACAGATAATAAAATTAACTAAAATTAACGTAATTATCTTTTCGCATATAAGTACAAAGGGCCATTTCACAGGCATTAATATTACACGAGACATGAATATTCTAATGAAATAAAATGCATCTCTTGTTGCTTCAATCAATACTTCGCAATACTGCTTGTGTAAGTAATTACATCTAATTTTGAGTTAAAAATTAGATAAAATGTAGACTTTAATTCTTAAAATATTTCTAAGTATCATCAACTGCATTTAAAAAACTTGATTATTTCCATTTAATGAAACAAAAATTTATGAATATTTGCATTAGATTAGATAAAAAATACAAACTATTATATAGAAAAGGCACAATGTAAAAAAATTGTATGCTCAAAAAAATATATAAATATAGCCTATTTATATATACATCAAAAGCAAAAATTGAAGTTAAAAATAAATATGCTAATTCACGTTAAGGCCGCTATACATGTAAAACTTAATTTCATTAGTACCAGTATGCAATTAAAAATTGTATAAATTATCTCAAAACAATTCTTATTCCAAATTCTTTAGATAATTTTATTTAAAGGTTTGATTCTTAAGAATGTTCTACCCCTCAACAAATTATTAACAATCTTAAAATATTTATGATTTTAAATTTAACTAAAACATTAACAGTATATATCGTATGTAGTTTAAAAACAAATGAAATAGATATTGAGACTTCATTATGTTATCAATATTGAATATTGTAAGAACATTATATATTTGATTGCAATGCTATATAATGGATTTATTTACGCAAAATAAAATTTTACTAATCAGATTCATATTGAATCATAAGCTTAGTTTAAACAAAGAAACTAAAAAAACTGTTACGTATAATTTTGAATTAGATCTCGGTAAACTTCATATTTAAACCTTTTAATTAAATGTAAAGCTGTATAGAAAGCTCATTATATGATCACTAAATATTAAAATAGTTGCGGAAGAGTCATAAAAATTGTGTAACAGAATTATACATTTCATAGCTTTTTCATCAACAGGTGAACAGGATATCTCTCCCTACTACTTCTTGGTGTTATTCCTGTACTACTCTGTGCCGTTTGAGAATGTAATAGCATTCTACATAATTTGTCGACCTCTTCATCACTCGAGCTAAACCTATTCAAATGTCTGTCATTAGCAGAACTTTGAGAATCATCACAATTCTCAATGTCAAATCTCAATCGTGTTTCTACATGTACAGGGCTAGATGCTCTGGTGGCAGGTGCGGTCCTGCTACGAGATTCAACATTTCTCAAGGGAATTTTACTAAGACCCTGATTATGATTCACGTCCAAAGTTGAAAAATATCCTTTTACAGCACGACGTACCGTGGTATGATCCTCTAGACTATGACGTTTTACAAGCTGCTTCGTTTCTTTAGTATCAGGGAACTTTAAACTGAAATTAGTGGAATGCCGTTTGGTTCGATCCAAAGTGCATTTAGAGTTAGTAAATTTTAACTTTTCTTTATCCAGTATCAAAGAATTTCTTTTAAATTTCTCGTCTAAAGATCGCTCTTGGTTAGCATCCCACCCAAATCTAGTTCTTCCCTGTGGGGCGGAATATCTTTTAGTCCTAGCATCTGTCTTAGACAAGTGTTGATCGCTCAAATTCTCCTTCACCATGTTATGTTGTCGCAAGCCCTCTTCGTAGTCTATTGAAATCGATGTACTTCTCGATGATTCACTCTCACTTGTCCTACGTTTCATGCAATCTTCGTATTCAACGGAGGAATGTCTCTTAAACTTTCCTTTATCGAAATTCATACTGCTTCGTCTAGGCCGAATAGTAGTATTTAATTGCCTCCTTGTAGCGATAAAATCTTGCAAATGAGGAATTTTTGATGTACTTTGAGAAATGGAGAATTGAGTGGGTATCCTGATACCCGTGTCTACCAAGAATTCATCGTCTGACTGCATCATGGATATTTCTGGCATGGAACTAAAAGCCCAACAGGAATTAAAGTGAGCTGCGTTTGTTAATGCTTTTAAAGCGGCAAAGTTCGGTGCTCTATCATTGCCACTGATGTTAGTAGAAAATTCATGCGAATAATCCCGTGTTAGTAGAGAATGCTGCTGCGGCTCTTGTTTATTATCTCTTACAAGCGACAGAAAAAAAGATTTTGTAAAGGTGGAAGGACTATATTCGTTTGTTTGGACTGAATGCTTTCTAAAGTTTGTGTGATCGTTGTCAGTATCGTAATACGAACGGCATTGAGAGTCACTTTCGTATTCTTGTTCACAAGCATCCGGCAATGTCAAGAGAGCCTGGAATACTGTTAACTTGGAGCAGTTACATTGTGGTTTAGGCGTAATATAATCATTAGATGATCCATTCACAAAGTTAAAATGCGATGAATTAGTATGTGAGTTGAAATGCCCTATTTTTTCCCATGGATGTGTTAGTTGAATTCTGTTAGATACAAAGCAAATATAATTAGATTGGTTAACAAAACATTAATTCGTATTTTAGCACATA
The DNA here is from genome assembly GCF_001594075.2 of Trachymyrmex cornetzi. Classification (NCBI taxonomy): domain Eukaryota; kingdom Metazoa; phylum Arthropoda; class Insecta; order Hymenoptera; family Formicidae; genus Trachymyrmex; species Trachymyrmex cornetzi. The sequence goes on along the minus strand of NW_017295730.1, from coordinate 839,772 downwards.
TTAGTAAAAAAATCTTTAAATAACAAATAATATAACCAAGTATATTTATATAATTATCCATAATATTCATTAATTCCCAAAATTTTAATTTAAGCTTATAAAACTAATTATGTTATTTTTAAACATGCATTAGTTTTATATCCTTCTGAATTATATTTCTTTACCAAATTCTCCTTACCTCGTTTTTAAGCTTTCAATTACTTGACGCGAGGATGGAATTCCATCTGCAAAACATCATATTTCAGTTCAGATAATTAAAAGTTTATTAATATCTTTATTATATTGTTGACATAATTGTCTTATTCAGCTTTTTTGCAACTAATTTTGATTAGCATTTATTAAAATCCGATTAATCACACTCTTCAATCGCTAACACAAATTAAAAATTTGTACTTTGAAAAATGGCTTGGACTTGCAAGAGACAGACGACAGGATTACTTGGATAAGAATTTCTGCTTCTTAACTTCTGTTATCATTAAATAATATGAGTTGCTTACATTTAATTAGTAACGATTTTGTTTCATATAATTCTTCCGTATTCTTCATTAAGTGCTCACCTTTAGACTGTGATCTGAAACATAAATTTATGTAGGTTTAATAGAAGATAACAACAATAATAATTTAACAATTTATATTTTATTTAATAAACTGAAATATATAATTTAAATTAAACTTACGATCCTCTTGTAGAACTATCAGTTCCTGCTCTTGTCCAACCTAAACAAATATTATTTATTTAAATTCTTAGCTAATATTAATTTCTTTTTAATAATTAAAAATTCTTAAAAACATAAAAGTTAAAAAGTTCTGACTACTTATTGCAATTAAATAACGAACAAATTGTATATAATCAAATAAAATACATTCTATGATTAAAACATATATTTTATATTAAATATAACCAAATTTCGTAATTAGTTAAGACTCTTCCTGTAGTCGTATATATATTATCTATACAAATAAATGTTTTTGCTCGATAATAATGTTTAACATATAAAAACGACATACATCACTGACAATATACATATAGATATAGATATATTTAACAATACCTTTCTTTACTGCAGTTCCGCCAGTTGATTTTCCTGCACCTATGCCCGACAACTTTTTTTCTTCTTCCAACTTTTTGGCATCTTCCACATCTTGTCTAATAAGTTTCGTTGTTGACTACACAAAAAACAGTATTCAGAGAAACATATTTTTCATATAATTTAGATATTCTTAAATTACTTACACTTTGACCTTCGTATTTGACATCCATTTCATCCAACTTCTGTATAACACTTTTTAAAATAAATAGTACGTCTCTATCCTTTTCATTGTTTACCAAATGTCTCACAACCGTCTCCAATGATGTTAACAATTTCTTATCGGTTGGCATCCACAATTGATTTTTTAACTGTGGCAATAAGGATACTACTTTCATTCTTATATTAGCTACCGGATCTTCAGCCAGATTCAATAAAACATTGAAAAAATGCTCCTTAAAATATGTAGAAGAAAAGATTTCCAATGCTTCGACCATCATACGAACGAACATCATTCTCACGTAACAGTCAGAATTATTAGCTAAATCTGTAAAGATTCTACTACGCAGTTCTGCTCTTTGTATAGGTTTCATATTATATCGTAGAAGGAGAAGAAAAAGTGTTCCTGCGGCAAGACGTACTGGTATTGGTCGCTAAAATTGTAGAATTAAATCCACACGTAAATACAATATAAAACTGTAAATCGTACTTCAAAAGAGAATAGAATATTTTAGACTTACTGCATGTAAAATTCTGGAGAAAGCCATTGGAATAAAATATGAGTATATAAAATCACTGGGAAAACATTTAGGTAAAATTTCTAGCTGCGTATGCATTAATGATGCTAGTCTCCAATTGTGTGTGCCTGTAACTTCAGCTTCACACTTTAATAATGCTTTACCTATTTCCATCAAAGAAGAATCCTATAATGAATAATATAATCTTAAGAACATGGTTCTGAATTACAAAGTATACATGACAAAATTAAATTACCATTTTATCTGTTCCAATAGTTTGACTTTCAACTAAACATTCTAGCGTTAATCCTATATGAGGAATTAAACCTTGAAGCACTTCCTCGAAATCATCTTTTAGCAATTTTATTAAATTTCCCTTTATCCGTACGCTTTTTGGCCCTAGAACCTTTGCCACCTACAAATAATGTTTTATTATATATACAAATGTAACTAAAATTTAATAAGTATAATATTCAATAAGTGTAATATTAAAAATCTTACTTCATGAATCCCACACGCAACTGTTTTCCGAACCATAAAATAATGATCACTTGCTAATGCATTAAATGTTGTAAGTATCGCATTTATATCTTCTGGAGAGCTCGATACGAAAATGAACATTGCTGGCAAATTAAATGCACAATGCCTTCTACATTCAACATATCGTTCATCCTGTGTAGGATTGCTGCTAATCTAAAACACAAAATATTGTATTAATATTAAATTTATAAATTATTTTCAATACATATAATAAATACTATACATTAAATATACTACAAGAATCTATAGAAAAATTATTTAATGCGTATGTATCCATACTTAGTTTATATAACAAGCTTATAATATGTACTTACGAATGTAAAATGTGATTTCTCTTTCTTCAATGATGGTATTCCCAATTGTGCGAGTTGTTGAAAGTATTTTATAAACCATGTTTTTTCTAACATTGATAAACATTCTGAAATAATACATATACATTTTTGTCATTTAAACATTATTTAAGATCGTACTGCTGTCAATATAAATGCAAAGAATTGTTTCTTACTTTCTAGGCCAAGTACAAGTTTTCCCATTTCTTGTGCTATTACACATATCACATTATCATTCGATTTAGTTGCATTTTCACATAGCTTCTTAACAAGTGGGGCTATTATATTTTTTATTGTATCTGTAGACAATTTGTTTAAATTAATTTTTACTGCTTAATTTGTATCTGTTTAATTTATATTACTGTATCTATGTAATTTTTGTTCTTTTTATTAATACCTAAAAAATATTTCTAAAATATACAATTGCTTACCTTCCTGAAGATGAGGTAGTAAATAGACTATTGTCTGTACAGAGGCGTATCTTACACTGCTTTCTTCGTCACTTGCCAATTCTACAAGAGATGGTAGCAAAGCAGGTTTTACAGATTCAGCACCGAGACCTTCTGCAACAAAACGCAGTTGCAAACAAATACTAGCTCGTACTTCACTGTTTACATCCTGACAAAGGGAGTGCACTGTTGGTAGAACTTCCTTCTGTATCCTAAAATTTTCATAATAGTTATTTATTTAGAACTTGTAAATAATGAATTAAAAATTATTTAAATATTTTATGTAGAAGTTTTAATATTCCTTTTGTATCACAAAGATATAATAATAGGTAATTGTTTGGCCAATATGATCTAATTTAGTACTGCTAAATGTTGCTGAATAAACTTTTAATAAATTATCATACATTAAAATTTTACTGCGTATAAGAACCATGAAATAAAAGTATATTTGAATATACTCACATTGCAGAATCAAATCTTGTACAAATCTTTCCCAATAACCTGCTGCACGTTATCCTGGAGTAGATAGGTTGTGACAATTGTCCTTTACTTATAGTCAATGGAAGAATCTGTATGTGAGAGTGTTCTTGTTACCATCCATCCAAAAGTGCTATGCAGTGCTATGTTGTTACATTTACAGCAATTTAATATCTCAACATTGATTTATAGCATAAATATATTTTTTAAAATTTTATTAGCTGATGCGCATGATTGTAATTTATTTATATATTAATTTCTTTCTGAATTTAATTTTTGTTGATGTATAATAAATAATTTTAAGAATTTCCTTTTTTTCATCTGTTTAAATAAAATATCAAACATATCAATTTTTTTAATTGCCTGTACAAACCTGTGTTCTTATGACTTCTACCGGCAGTAATTCTATCACATCTAGCAAGGTCTCCAACCATGCATGACAGATAACTTTAACATTAACACATATAATGGAAGTTAGAGGCAATTATAGCGACACAGTATACAAAAATATTTAAATTTCAATTATAAAATATTGTATTTTCTAAAGTAATAATTATTTTAATTAATAAATATATTTACCTGGATCACGACTCTCTAAAGAATTTAATATGCTTTGAAGGAATGTCTGACTAAAAACATTATGGCTGACAAGCTTCTGCTCTAAAATTGTTTTGAATGTGGATGATGCTGCTATGTGAAACTCGGTTGATGCAGTAGCCAGAGACTGCTGCATCTTAGGTACCACTCGAGACATACATGATTGTGTATCAGTAGCTAAAAGACTTGGTAGATTTTGTATAACACTAAGTTTCTGAATCTCATCTCCCTTCCTGAAAAAATACCAACATCTTCTTAAGAAATAACATATATGACGAAAAAAATTATCGTCCCTAGTCTTTGCACTTTTGACTTGTAAGAGGATATACAAAATTATTTAAATATATATTGCTGATAATTTACATCATTAATAAATCTGTTATTCTTAACTATATCTTCTATCATTTAAAAACAAAAAATACATATTAGAAGATAATAATAGATTGTTTACAAGTTTAATTCTAAGCATTCTGACAGGTCTCCAATTGTTTAAAAAACAGATGTTTGGTAAATTATATATTTGTTTCAGAGAAACTGAAAGCATTGAGAATTGGTAATGGTCGATCAAGGAGATGATGCAGTAATACTTGGGTCAAGTAACTCCAACATTTAATGAATCATATGTAAAAAAAACTGTCCATTAGGCCTGACTTTCGCTATACTGTATATAATACATTTGCCAAGATACTTGGTGCTTTCCATTTGATGACACACAAGTATCATTATTTGTTGTTTATTAAATGTCAAAAAAGATAGACTGATGTTTGTGTCGACTTGTATCACTAAATGGAAAACATACTATCATAGTATCATTCTCAATTTATGGTGCTTCTTAGCAGAAGACATGGTGAATTTGGTCACTTGCACTACACTAAATTAGTACACATTGAAGACTACTTTATGTATAGTAACTCAATGCATTGGCACAATATAATCAACATTGACAATGAAATAAATAATACATGTACATTTTGTTAACTAACATAACAATGCCATTATTAGGTAATTAATTGATTAAAATATTTGTTCTTATATTTAACTTTGTTAATTTCATGTATATCTGCTTTTAATATGCATTAATCTGGTGTAACGCAAGTGACCGAATTTACTAATAGATTACACAGTGTAATACAGTGAATCATTACATTCTTGTAGTTTATCCATTTAAATCTTTATCTTACACTGTGTATCTTGCTAGGAAATACTACAAATGGGAAGCACCTCATAGCAGATGTTTTCCATTTATTAACATAAGTTGACACAAACATCGGTCTATCTTTCTTGACATTCAACAAATGGCGAAAGAATGATACTTGTGTCACTAAGAGTGATTTAGCAAGAAATAGATAACACAGTGCAATACAATGAATCATTACATTCTTGTTGTTTGCCAACATTAAAGATGAAATGATCACACTTGTCTTATACTGGAATACTGGATACTTTCCATCAAGAGACACATTGTAAGACAGTGATAATTTCATCTTTAAATTGGTAAACAAGGATGTACCTAATAATGGACTGTTACACTGTATCATCTGTGTCTCTTGCTGGAAATCACCTTCAATGACACAAGAATAAATTCTATCTTTCTTGATATTCAAAGAATAACAGAACAAAAATAGACACTTGTATACTTGTATCATCAAATGGAAAGTACCCATAATAAGTAATAAATAAAAATGATCTACTATTCGCGTTTAGTTAACCTAATCTCTCGAATATGTTCCGCGAACCTTTCGCGATCCTGACATCCCTCGCGCGTGTAATGTCGTCTTTAAAGGACTATAATTAGCGCACTTAACTATGACAGGACAGTGCGCTGCTCCTTGAACGACCGCGTGGCTATTTTTAGGAGTTGCGCGCGCGGGATGAGAAGGGTAACAAACTTGATTCCCGGCAAGGGGATGAACTCTTGATCGACCTCACGCGACGCAACGCTACGTGACGTGAGGTGAGGTGAGGTGACATGACATGACATGACATGCCGACGGAGAAGACGCGTCCGGGTACTCACGGATCGGACGCGATCTCGTATGGGGTTTCATCTCCCTCTTGCAGCATTTTCGAGGCGCATCTTACTCATCGACTTCGTCGCAGCCAGCGAGAGCGGCAGGATCGATCAATCGCGGTTGGGGGTCGGGGATGTATGTACCTCTCACGCGAATGGCACGCGCGTACGCGCTCCCATGACACAAATGACACAATACGCGAGCGCGCGGAGAAAGCGGCCACGTGCAACCCGCGAGAACGTGAATGACAACTGAACAGCGAGCGAGGCGGGTATCAGATCTTCGCGTCTATCGATCACATCCGATTCGCGACCGTGCCATCCGTAATTAGATACCTCGACACTCGGTACTCGGACTGACTCAAAGCACGACTGGCACGACTGCTGGCAGTACTGGCCGCCCGCCGCGCACAAATACGCGACGAACGCGACGAACGCGGCCCACGTACCAACTGGATTTGCCGAGAACGAGAAGACGCGCGCACGTCGTTGTGACGCATCTCGCGAATGCACACGGCTAGTACACGCCGAGGGCGCTGTTGCGTAACCCGTTGGCGCGACACAAAAGATGATTTAACGATCGCGTCATCCGGCAATCCGATGCGCCGGCCCCGACACATCGGGAAAAAGAATCTACGCACTAATCGACCGAGTGTTCCCCGAACGCTGGGGATCCACTCCGGACGCGGTGACATTGAAAGGATCGTCGCCAATCGTGTTCTTGCGATTGTTGCGACTATAGTCGTTTTATATTGTTTACGAGAGGAACGTTCAAACGTTCAGTTTGAAAACTTGCGTAATTATTAAATACGCATATAGGTGTATCTGTTTTTTAATGTTTCGTTTTATCAATTCTTTATTTATCACAGCAATTGTTAGCATTTATGGATTGCTTTTTAGATATTTTAGAGCTTAGATATGTTTTCTTATTTCTAATTTTAAATAGGAATTGTTGTGAAACAATCGCACTTTGCCGATTATAATTCTTGTCTTCATTCACTTTATGAATAGTATTGTTTTATCTTTATAATAGACTTTAAAAATCTTGTAAAATTATGGCATATCATAAGATTAAGTGCTCATGAATGTAAACTAAAGCTTTCAATTATTGCTTGCAGATTTACAGAGATTCAATGCTTGTCAGTCCAATTGTAAATTATCGTATAAATACATCATTAGCTACATTGAAGAATATCTACTGCCACCTTGAAAACACGCTTATATGTTCGCGAGATTTAATTAACGCTGTGCTGACCTTGTTTCGGTAATCGCAAGCAAATTACGCATTTCCGATCAAGGTTTAACAGGTCGATTCGTAGAGGCAATGCAGGTAAAACTGCTCTCGCGTGTGCAAGCTCGCGTACATAGAAACTTTCAGCTAATAACAGTTTTAATACTCAATATATCGGCACTTGTGCAACAGTAAGAAAAATATTGGTAAGCAGAAATAGCGATTAAAAATATATATCACGTAGATATCAATTAAGAACTTTGAATTAGAAAAGGATTATTTAAAAACAATATAAGCATTGAATTATTCAATAATATCAGAATTTAAAGTGTGTAATGTACTTACACGAGGATATGAAATGCTCTGTAAGTTTCCTTCCAAGTTTAAAAAATGTATTACGCAAATACTTATCAAGATTTTATCTTTAAATTAATAAGGACTGAGATTTGAATCATTAATGATAATTATTAGATATCGGAATTTAAATAAAAGCGCGTAATTTACTTACACGAGGATATGTAGTGCTCTATCTATAGGTTTCCTTTCCAAGTTAGCATCCAAGGAGTGCTTTTGCAACTGTTCTTCATTCTAAGTAAGGATTATTTAAATGAGGTCGGTGAAGCGTGTAATTGAATCGCATGGATGTTTGTTCAACATCAGTATCAGAGAAAAGTTCTTGAATGCTGATTATAAATCAGGCTGTCGGGTAAAATTACACACACGCGTGCAAGTGAAGACAAACGAAGGAAATGAAACCATTAATAACGTTACGTACCCTTACATCGGGTAATGGTTTATCCAACTGAAGACTTGCAAAATACTCTTCCAGTTCCATGATTCTATGCCCATGCGATTTTGTCTAATTTTATATAACCTTCTAAACACATCATCCTTCTTGAAAACAAAAGATACATTCATGTACATAATCGAAACAAAAAAATCATAACAAGTACGCGTTTTGGAGGTATTATTACACTAAATTCAAATTTTTACAAAAATTACAGAAATTAAAACACAATTTGACGCTGCAATTTGTGTCATGATGTACGATTGTATATTTAGACATAGCATCAATTTTTACTGTTCAGAATAAATTAAGAATTGAATTTCTAATTTATTCTTCTAATCTGATTTTTAATCCAGTTGTTTTTTTATTAAATTGTTCAAGTCAGTGGGATAAATTATCTATATTTTAGAAGTGTATTCATACTTTTATTAGACAACAATAAGACATTTAATAAGAATTGTTTACATTTTAATCGAACAACGCGCCTACTTATACTTATATAACTGACATAGTTTTATTTTTTAGTTTTATATATTGAACAAATACAAATTTATAAACAACATTTATGCAAATGTTTATATCGTATTACGTGGATAAAAATAAAATACACTTTTACGCTAAAATAATCATATTATTATGATAGAAAATCTTACGAAATAAACTGAATTATTATATTTACGTGAATGGAAAATAAATGTATCATCGATTTTTTAAACAAATAACTGAAATAGACATTAACAATCGTCAATTCTAGAATAATTGAAATAACAAGATACTGTGTAGAATTAAATGAGATTTTGGATTCAGTAATCTGATAATGATTTGTACTCTTACTTTTAAGGCTCTTGAATAATCAGTAATCACTATCCTGAATAGTCACCACAGTCAATTTTTATTACCATTTGTAAAATAAGACAATTTGGATAAAATGATGAGATCACTTTAAAATAATTGTAAAAATGAACGAAAGCTAGGCTTATTCTCTCTGGCGGTAAATAATCATAAAAAATGATAAAAGGTACGTAAAATGCTTTCAATGCGTAGCCTATTTTCATTTACAACATGTGCCTTTTACCATTTTTTATATGATTATTTACTGTCAGAGGAGGATAAGCATATTTATATCATAGTTTTCGTCCATTTTTATAAATATTTTAAAGCAATCTTATCATTTTATCCAAATTGTTTTTATTTACAAACGGTACATAACAAAAATCAACATATTATTTTTCGTTTTCGACTTCACGATTCAATATATGGCTGTGGTGACTATTCCTTAACCTACACAATATTTTTACATTTTAAAGACGTACAGGGTGTTGCAGATACATATTAGGCAGTACGACGGATTGCAAGGCAAACTTTACATGGGCAGGCGCGGTTCAATAGATGATGACGGTGACTTTAAAACATAAACTTTATAATATAAATAATAAAACTTTGTAGTATAAACTTTAATGTATAAAGTCATCGCCATTACCTATAAAACCGCGCCTGCCCATGTAAAGTTTGCCGCGCAACCTGTCGTACTGCCTAACATGTATCTGCAACATTCTGTAAAAAAGACGTCTGAAAGTACCAAAGTCATATTTTAAGACATCATAAATTACTGATTAATGTTAACAAAATAAGATTATTCAATTAACCTATTACATTCATACATAATTTGCACGTAATACCTCTTACGAGATTTTTTCTTCTTTCAAAAAATACTTTATATCTATGATGTATATGCTATGTTTACATATTAGGATTTTTGAATCATTGATCAGCACATCTAAAACTATTATAATTCTGCTACATCAAGTTACATCTGTAATTATTTGTGGAAAAAAACCCGTATTTGATATTAAAAGTTTAAGAAGTTCTTATCCTATTCATAAAACCTTAAATAAAATGCTAAAAATATATAAAAAAAAAGATTCAACTTATACATATAAATATGTATTTTTTAATTTTTCAGTATTTTATCTGAATTATTTCTTAGGAACTTATTAGAATAATTTTTGGCACATATCAAGTAGTTCTTAGGAAATATCAAAATAAAGTCGTGAACACATGTTAATCACTTTTTTAGTTAATCTAACTTTAAGTATACAAAATATATCGGAAGTTTTATAACAAGAAACATTGTCACACAGTTAGCTTTCAAATAAAAAAATACAGAATTTCAGAAAGTTATAATTTGATAGCTAATTATGTAATGCAATGTTAACAACAAATCTCTCTCTCGAGTCCGCGTTTTCTTGTTGCAAAACGTGATTACAACATATATATATATATATATATATAAGGATGGGCCGAAAAAATTTTTTTTTTTAGTCGATTAGGAATACTCCCCAAAAGTTAGCTATGGTCCTCAACATGATCTCGGTAAAATTTCATCGAAATCGATTAATATCTTCAGGTTACTCCTCGACTTTAAAATTATTAAGTTTACGCATCTCTTGGATATATTGTGTCAAAATTCGAAAAAATATTTGAATTTCAATACACTTTGGTGCTACCTATTTTTCTTTTGGTCGCTGAACACAAATCCGAGGTCAAAAGTACACATTTCAAAATGGCGGATCCGTAACATATTCTTATATAAAGAAAATTTGTTATTATTGCGAGATATAAATAGCGCATATACATTAAATTCAAATCAGACCTGGTTAAGCCTAATCAAACCAGGGTAAAACTATATAATACATAAAATAGAGTAGGTCGAAAAAAAATTTTTTTTTTATCGATTAGAAATACCCTCCAAAAGTTAGCTTATGGATCTCAATTATATGAGTAAAATTTCATCGAAATCAATTAATATCTTCAGAATGCCCCTCGACTTTAAAATTAGTAAGTTTTTCTTGGACACATGTGTCAAAATTCGAAAAAATATTTGAATTTCGTTATAATTTGATACTACCTGCCTTTCTTTTGGTTGCTGAACACGAATCCGAGGTCAGAAGTACACATTTCAAAATGGCAGTATTAATGTGTTTGCGTTATTTATCTCGCAATAATAACAAATTTTCTTTATATAAGAATATGTTATGGATCCGTCATTTTGAAATGTATACTTCTGACTTCGGATTCGTGTTCAACGACCAAAAAAAAAAACAGGTAGTGCCAAATTGTAATGAAATTCAAATATTTTTTTGAATTTTGACACATGTATCCAAGAAAAACTTATTAATTTCAAAGTCGAGGGGCAACCTGAAGATATTAATTAATTTCGATGAAATTTTACTCATGTATTGAGATCCATAGCTAACTTTTGGGGGGTCTTCGTAATCGATTTAAAAAAAAATGTTTTTTCGGCCTACTCTATTTTATGTATTATATAGTTTTACCCTTTGATTAGGCTTAATCAGGTCTGATATGAATTTAATGTGTTTGCGCTATTTATATCTCGCAATAATAATAAATTTTCTTTATATAAGAATATGTTATAGATCCGCCATTTTGAAATATGTATTTCTGACCTCGGATTTTGTTCAGCGACCAAAAGAAAAACGAATAGTACCAAATTGTATTGAAATTCAAATATTTTTTCAAATTTTGACACAATGTATCCAAGAAATGCGTAAACTTATAGCGTATTCGATTTACTGACTCGACCCGACTCCGAGTCAATGATCTGTTCTGTTTAGCTGCAAAAGAAGAGCTAAATTGCTATAAGAAATGCAGCTAAAAAGAACAGACTGTTGATTCGGAGTCGGGTCGAGTCAGTAAATCGAATACGCTATTACTAATTTCAAAGTCGAGAGACAACCTGAAGATATTAATCGATTTCGATGAAATTTTACCCAGATCATATTAGGTGCATCCAAAAGCACGACCGCTCACTGAGCGCTCAGTGAGCTCTTGTATCTGTTTGGTCTACATTTTTCGATCTAATGGAACATGCCAATCAGATGCAAGAACTCATCGAGCGCTATGTGAGTGGTCGTGCTTCTGGATGTACCCATTGAGGTCCATAGCTAACTCTTTTGTATTGGATATATATCTATAATGGGGAAAAAACCGTTTTCTTGTTACAAGAAAAATAACTGTTTCTCCAACTGTGAATTTGGAGGTTGATGTAGAAATCGTCCCACTAAGAACGATAATTTGTGCGCATAATGACAGGGCGCTGGTACTCTGACAGTAGTTGAACAATTATAGTACATATGAGTCAACTTGTATGTAACAACTTGAACTATATCTACTTCCAGTCCAGTATTATCAAAAATCACATTATACGAAGTGGGTGAAATTGTACCTTGCCTAACCTGTTGCGACACAATAAAAAAATCGTACCTTAACGGATTGGTGATTACGTCATCTACTATTGTTCCGGTACGTGGATTAGCGTTACGACCTCTCATATCGAACAGCCGAACGTTAATTTTTTTAGTTACAATAATAAAGATTAGCTTAAAATTCGGACCATAATACAACTTTTCAAGTGCTTTTTCTAATTTTTGCACCTCATTTTCATAAACTTGTCTGATTTGACCTTCGCTAACACCATCTCGATAAATTAAAAGATGTACAGGGAAAGCCTTATTTCTTTCTTTATAAGCCATGATAGCTTTCCTTACACTTGCGCAAAGTTGGTCACCGAGATCTTCATTGCTATGAAATAAAGCAATAGAGCTAAAATATTGTGTCAGCGTTTGGTCCACAGTTGCCACCATAGCCACTATAATTATAAATTTAGAATGATTTATTTTAGTACATAATTAAAATTAGGGATGCACTGAATAGTAAAATCAACGGATACCGATTATCAGATGTCCGGCATTACATTTGTTTTCAGATCCGGTCGAATATCTGGCAAGGCAATTATCCCCGGATATCCTGCCGGATATCTGAAAAATGGCTTCCAAAAAAAAGAACAGCAAGAAAAAACAACGATAACGATTTTCTTTATCCTCTCAACATGATAAGAAAAAGAGGAAAGAACAATATCAGAAATTCAGTTAAAAAGAATAAAATTCTGCATTAATGACACAAACTATCAATATAAAGGTTCAACCGGATATATTACCGGATACTAATGACATCCGGCTATCCTGTCGGACAGTAAAAAAGTGCCGAATAATGTCAACTACCTGATATTTCCCGGATATCCGGCGCATCCCTAATTAAAATATTTGGATAATTCAAATTTTGAAAAAGCATAAAAATTAAAATAAAAATAACAATTATTAAAATATTAAAATAAAAATATCAAATTAATACTAAAAGATACTTACGAAAATCTTTGCCCTTAGTATTGGCGTCGTGACATATGTCAAACCCAATAACCATTAATCCTTTCAATGGGTTTTCGATAGTCCAAGGTGCTCCACCTAATTTACAGTTCATCTGTATTGCTACTTTCGTAGCAATAGTCATGGTGTTTCTACCATTCACATTTTTTTGTAAAAAAACTTGTGACGGCACAGGTCTGTCCAAGCAACATTTTTTTTTAATAGCTGCATACCGATCACTGCGATTATTGCTCACTATACAGAACACCAACTCTGGTACACTTTTACTTAAAATATATTCAAGATTTTCAGCGTATGTGCCTGCCTTATCATCACGTATGGCCTGTAATCGCGGCTGTTCAACTCTGAATCCTATTCCTTGTGACACTGTTAGCAGCATTTTTATAAATTTCTGTAAAAATCGAAGATTAAAGTAAATATTTGCATATATATACATATATATGTGTATATAATGTATATATATATGTATTGGTGAAAGTTATTTACATGTACAGCGTGCATGTCTCGCTCAGATACGAGGACTATCCAATGTCTTAACATTGTAGGTTTTAGCATGCGCGTTTTCTGCATGTCTCGAGTCCAGTCTCCATTGAAACTATTTATGTGTCTGTTGTCGGCAAATAAAAGTCTTTCACAATTTAGCAGTCTACCAGGAAACTCTAACAAATTTTTGTCTAATGACATATTCCAATCTTTAAATTCTTGTAAGACTTTTGGTTCCTGGCGGAGTCTATTATTAAACCGCATGAGTTTGTCTATACGGGAGGTAGGCGAAATGCACGTGTACACCGCTAATGCCTTCATTAGGTGGAAGTTCTCCCTCATTGTATCGGTTAAACCTGTAAGAAAGTTCCATCAGTAAAAACAAATTTATCTATACTTATTTATTAAATAAAAAATTTTAAATATACATATTCAAGTGTCAAACGTACCTGTAGCACGACACAATTCGGGAACCAAATATACAAGGTCTCCTTGCCCAGCATTTCGCATTTTTGGTTTAGTTCTTGTCACCAGCATAGGTTGTGAGGCACTTGAAATGTTTATTTTATATTTAGTTTTATAATACTCCTGATATGATATATGTCGTCCATCTTTCATCGGAAATGTTGAAGAAGGACTAGTTTCGAAATCTACGTCTTCAATCCGATAAGTGTGATTGTTGTAGTCCGTAAGTACCATAATTCCAATCACACTATTACAGAATTCTGTCTGAAATGTGTATAATTCTTCTTATTTTTAGAGTACATAAAATAAAAAATACAACAGCACATAATCTATGATAAGTAATATAAACTATAACTTTTTGAGCAGAATTTTGAATCAACAGACCTTTCAAAATTGCTCATATACATGAAAGCAAATTTAAGAAATGTTTGGTATCTCCAAGTTTTTTTTACTTTATCTTATTGTGTAAAAGTAAAATGTAAAGAAAAAATTTTCAATTGAATTGCTTATGAATAAAAGATAATATAAATAATATATGTACTTTATGTATATTTATATAAATCTTTATTAAAGGAAAGTCACCTATTATGCGATAGGCGCCTAATATGAGATAACGGCGTTTCTGCTAAATTAATAAATGCTATCTATTAGTTCCACCATGAATTTATTGCTCTTGGATTGAAAACTGTTTAAGTAGTAAAAAATTCATTATTAGATCATGCCTATAGTCATTGTAAAAAAAGATTTTAGAATTTAGATATCTTCAAGTTTCATTGAGATGAGCCTTGAAATCTTGTTTATTATTTAATAAATAAATATTTTATAAATTCTTCATGTAGGCAAAATAAATTCTTCATGTAGTGATACAGTAAATGTAGTGATAGAGTAAGGTTGTACTAATAGAAAAATACGGGATACGTTGAATTGTTCAATTACAGAAGTTAGATTTGATGATCATAAAGCCATAAGGCGTGGAAATCGTAACATGAGATACCCAGGATATTTCTAATATCAAATAACCCATGCTCCTATGTTATAGTGAAAATCGTCGCTAAAGAGTAAATGTTATTGTACTATAATAAAAAGGACTGAAATCGGAATGAACGTCGAGTGCCTATTTCTGCGATGCTTGATTCTACCTGAAGACGAGTTCTGGATATAATCTATCGCATGCTCATTTTTCACGCACCCTGACTGTGTTTGTTTGCATTTTAGAAACATGAAATAAAGTTTTTTAATTGCAATACTGATATATTTTGCGTTTTACTATCGATTTCTCGGGGCGTCTCATATTAGGACCACAATTTTTTGACTTTTTGTGATTTGCTCACTCTTTACATTTCTTTAATTAAAAAAAAATGAAATTTGAATTAAATTTTATATAACGTTATCTTAAAGCTTATTAAATTCCCTTCAAAATGACCTATTATTTTTTTAAGTTCTGCCCATAGACTTCTAGCATTTATCAAAAATGAATTCGGTATTTCATAATAGAGGCCTTTCCTTTACTTTTCAGCGTTAGACTCAATCTTAAAATATGTCACAAATTTAAATTAGATTTTGTGTAAGTTCTTAAATAAATGAAATTAAAAACAAAAATGCAAGATATACAAATAAAAGTTAACATTTACTTACTCTATAATTATCACTACGTCTGTAGCAATCCATTAATGTATGATATAATGTTTCTTGACGCATTACTTTATGCGTTATTTCAGCGTTTAATAAAATGTCGCGTTCGTGTTGTCTAATGGATGTAATATAGCCGGGCCACAATTCCAATCGAAATTGATGTACACTAACCTATAACGATCACATAGTTTATTACAAAAATTATTAAATTTTCCATTCAATAAAATGAAAATATATTCATATAAACTTTTTACTAACTTTATTACGGGCATCATAATAATCGCGGCCCACCAATTGTAAATTTAAATGTTCCAATTGTTTCCTCATTATTATGTTAAAAATAGTTATATAATGTGGATCCTCAGGCATCATTCTTCCAACTAAATATATAATTATTTTAAAGGGTATATTGTCGGATTTCCTTACTGACGACAACTCGATTTTCTGAAATTTTTCATACATATTTATGAACATTTAATCGCACATATCCGCTAGTGCAATAGTATTGATATATTTACATCTGGTAAACGTGTACTCGAGTACAGGATAGTACCATCAAAGATATATGGACCAACTTTATCTTTATGGAGTTTAAGCATGCCTTTGCGAATAAATGTTCGACTTTCTTCAGGTTCAAAGTCTACCCTGTACTGATATACACACCAATTGGGTACTGTAGGTAGTTTGAAGTGATTTGAACTGAGCATTATAGATTGACCAGATTTACCTATAAATTGATAGAAATTAATTACAAAAATAGAAATGTAATTTTTTTCTGGCATGCCTATGAAAATTATAATATATACGATAGATAATTCACAATATTATAAAAATATTCCACAAGTTTTCATAAAATTCTGTATTTCCAATCTCTGGTATCGTATCTGTTTCTTACAGAGAATAGAGAAAATTTTTACATGGGAAAAAATTATAACAAAAATACAAAATTTGTAAAAAAATAATTTTACTAGTTTGAAATTGTTGTCTGTCCATCTTACTTAATGCTAATATTGATATAATTTTGAATTTATTACTTTTCTTGCAAGGGTTTCGAAAAAAATAATAAATTCAAAATTACATCATGTTAAACATGTACTGACACGAGCAGATAGCAATTTGAAGCAGAAACTTGATAAAATTATTCGTTTACATATTGCAAATTTTTGTTATAACTTTTTAATAAAGCATTAAAAAATTTTTTTTTTTATTAAAACTCATAGAATATATATACTGTCAAAACTTATACAGAAAATGCCAAGATATCCTATTTATATATATTATATATATATATTGCACATAGCACATTAAGATTTTATACTAACCTTTTTTAGAGACTAAGGTACTGGGTCTACTAACAAAACTAGCTTCCATCTTACGTCGAGAACGTGTCGTCTGCGTTGATTCAGCCCCTTCACTTTTCATTTCATCTACACTTTTCATTTCAACTACATTTTCCATTTCAGTTTTAACTTCAGTTTTGATTTGAACCATACCTTTAATTATTAGATGTACATAAACATTTTTTTAAAACTTTGACTAGTTTAAATTTATTGTATTTTTCTAAATAATAGAAAAATTTGAATTTTTTATAGTTATAATAATTTTCTAATTAAAAAATGTAAATTCTATTTACATAAAATAAATAATTAAGAAAATGAAAGAGTATGATAAACATATAACAAACTTACCTGATACATCTTCCACTGGCTCATGTGTGGACGTAGATGGAACTGCATAATCGTCTGCGCAATAGCGGGCGCTCTGCTATAATAGAACACATTGCCTATTCTTATAAATTTTATTTAATTTTATTTTGATGGATTTTTTAATTTTGTTAAAATAAATTTGGTTAATAGTTTTTATAGCTCTAAGAATAAATCTAATACAAAATATTTATATGAATTTCAGTGCGAAATTACATATTCATAGTAAGATTAATATGCAATTGGAATGTTCTTATTAAAATTAACATTTTAACTCTGGATTTGAATCCTCTTTAATGCGAAAGTTCAGTACACTACATTAATATCTTCCCGCTTGAAATTAATTTCCTCTGATCGAACACAACATATTCAGGTATCTAGATATTCATGACTATCAGGTTCGCCAATGTTATTTCGAAATTACATGTAACGCATACACAGTAGCAAAAAGAAAGCATCGCTAATATAATTTACATAGTAATATTATTATTAATATTAATAAGTAATATCAATAATAATATCAAATCGATTTTCAAGAATTCAAAACAACAGTGAGTATGTTCTGATATCACTATAAACATCTTCTGACCTCGTGACCTGGCGCGGGTATTTTGTTTATCTCTAGAAATCAAACAATATCCGGATTAACCTCGTTTTTTCAAAATTAGTCTTCAAAAATGTTTACATTAATGTATAAATATGATGTACGCAAATGGTCAAAATGTTCATAACAGTAGATGAACTCATCCGGCTCATTTTTGTACAAAACATACATTCATATACATTCATATAATATAATATAGCTCAAGTAATGAAATTAAATGAGAGTACGTTAAGAAGGGTTACGAGCCAAAATAACAAATTTAATGTACGTGGTAAGATACAAATAAAAATAAAAATATGACTACATTAAAATAACAAACAAAAAAAAAACTCCAAAAGAAACAGAGCAAATGAGAGTCAGCGTGGTAATACGCAATCTTAAATCCTCAATCCAAAAAATAGGTACGTTTCAGTTCACTTTGGAACTATCTTCAGCAAAACAAATTTAAAATATCAATCCCTTCATGTCCAAGAAAAAATCACCATCAGATTAGCAGATTTGATGTTATAATTTATTCAAAACATTAAAATTATCTTATAAATATTTCTATTGAACAAGTTTCAAATTAACGATAAAACTGGTGACATCCCAAGACATAGAAGGAATTCGTCTCAACATTGGATCAACTAATTACAATTAATATTCACTAAAGAGTATCGAATTAAAAAACGCATGTTGATCGCAACTCGAACAAAACATGACTAATACATTTAATATAATAAGATAGACATGTCAGGTCAACCATGAAAATAAAAAAAAAACAAGAAAAAAAGGACAATGTCAATATATAAACAAAAATGTTTATATAACCGAAAAAATATAACTATTTGATGTCTTTTAATAATTGAATATAAATATGACGTACACCTTCCGTATCTGAGCGTAAATTTAGACTATTTTATTGCATTAGTATATGAAGGCATTCAGATATTAAACGCTTATTAAGAAAACGCTCTTCATTTAAAATAACAAACGTTTCGAATTGAGAAATTTTTAAGAATTAACGCTTTATCTCGCTCGCGTGTATTAAAATACATAGTATAATATGGCTCAAGTAATTCTTTGGCATATATTATATGTTTAACATTGCTAATGACCCGATCGGAGATGAAACGTTTGTTATTTTAATGTAGTCATATTTTTTTTTATTTGTATCTTACCACGTACATTAAATCTGTTACTTTGGCTTGTAGCCCTTCTTTACTCTCATTTAACATACATTCATCTTTTACAGAGAGATCAACGAATCTGGAATGTATTAAAATTAATGGGCGATAATGTATTTTAAATATATATCAAACTAAAAAGTGTATATAAGATTTAAATATTATATTTAAAATAACAATATTGCAAATTATACTAACTTTTACTGCTCCTCTTCTATAATGTTCCTGTAAAAAAAAAGTTAATTATAAGATACATTAATTACAAAATACAATTGTACAGTTTTGTTTATAATAATAAAAAATAATTGCATAAAACATTTCTCTAAAGAAATATATAGATTGTCTTTATCATATATATATAAATTATAATTAACTACCATCCAGCTTTCAAACTGGGAATTTTTATTCTGAAATGGAGGAATGTTACTACCACACAATGATATCGACTATTATTTCAACATATGACTTATATGATTCATGAATAACCAACGTGTTGTAACATATACTGTAATTTTGCTGAAGAAGGCTAAAAGATTAGCCTTCCTCAGCAAACACCTCAGGTGCGAAACATGTACATAAGAGAGAGAGTAATGATATAATATATAATTAATTTAAAGAAACAAAAACTGTGCACGCTACAGCGCCAATTCCCAATTGCCTGTTTATATGATTATCTTTTTGAATAAATTATAATATTGCCTCATGATTAATACATATAATAATACTGTTCCGATATATATTGACATACCAAACTACAGTATATACTTCGCTCATTACCTATATTACAGATTTTCAGTATTGGCAACGTATATTTGAACTCGGTTCATATATATCAAATTATATTTAGAAAAAGTATGTTTTTTTGATTTAGCAAAAGTTCTTGAATAATTATATCATCAAAACAAGAAATAAAATAATTAATTTTTAATATTTAGAGTGTAAATGGAAAAAATGTAGTAACACCTATATTTCAAAACTACGGTTTATCTTCTGTATCGGTTTTTTTTTAATTTAATATTTATAAAGAAGCAACCATTTCTTTTTCCTGGTGTCATGTCTTACTTACCGGCTCCGATCGTTTTTTGTCATATGGTTTAGACCTGCGTTGTCCACTACTGGTTGATGGTTCATAGGGATCATCATAACCTCTATCTCTTTCTTGCTTAGACATGTTTTCTCTGATCTAATGACGAAATTAGAAAATCATTAAAATTAAATGTTTTAAAAAATAATTCCACTGATTTATCACACAATTTACCAATCTTTAAACTAAGCGAGATATTTACTAAGAGGGAAAAAATGTGCTCTTGATAATTTAATATCAACTTCCCGGTTTCCACGAATATCAACGTTTCGATATTCACTATCACTGAAAATCTATAGTATGTGTTACGTGTATATAAATTACTGGAATAAATATTTGAATATTCAGGAATTAAGCCCAAATAGTATAGAGATAAATCCGGTGTGCATTTATGCTATATAATATACGTGACACACAGAACGCTTTCCATTATACAAACGACACCGGTATCGTTCTGTCTTTGTTACTCATGGAATGCCAGGAAAGATAAACCGACATTTGTGTCGGTGTATGTCACTAAACAGAAAGCATCGATAAACTGTAGCCTAGAACCAAAGCCACAGAGAACGTGATCCGTGTGTGAAAATGGTCGATAGGGATGAGAGAGAGGGACCGTGGCAGATGGCCATTTCTATTTCTTTCCATTCAATGGGAGAGAGAATGAGAGGGAGATTGACCGTCTCCCACGGTCCCTCTCTCTCATTATTGTTGACCACATTTGATACACTACTTAGATACGGATCGTGCAGTCCATTCTCTATGCCTTTGTCTAGAACTAAGATATAATTCTCCGAATGTCTTCAGCCTTTACATCTCTTTGATTAAGAACTGTAGAAGATATATCGCCCGAGATACTCTGCAGTTGTAATTTAGTTATTAGAAATTAAGAAGATATATTTAAAATTTGCAATTCACAATTTTATCATCCCATTATTCAAAATCCTACGAATTCTCATAAAAACGTTATAATTCCAATGTATCAATATTTGTTTCAAAACGCGAAGCATTTTGAAAAACGAGAAGAACCTTATGTCTTTACAGAGTACTTAGAAACGTACGACAGTTAATACATTCTGTACAAAAAAAGATGCTATTACAAAATTTCTGCGTGCACTTGTCACCTTTTCAGGAATAACCGAAGGTTGATATTAAAATTTCTCAATTCTATGTTTAATGTTACATAGGCTGTGTTCGCCTTTGCATGTTCACAACGCTTTTAAGTGTTTTATCCTTGTTATTTCAACATACGACTTTTATACGATTCATGGATAACCAACGTGTTGTAACATGTACTGTAATTTTGCTGAGGAAGGCTAAAAGATTAGTCAAAACATGTACACACACAAGTAATGATATATAATTAATTTAAAGAAACAAAAACTGGAAACATTAAACAAGTGGTCTGTTTTCTGTTCCTCCACTAGACTGCTCTAGAACTTTCTTTCTCGCTTTCGACAAATATCAAACATATATCTATCTCACTTTAAGTTCTAAAAGTGTACACTAGTTCAGCCACAGAAAACAGACCTATGGATAAGGGGCTCCGCACAATAAAAGGAACAGGAAATACACACTGTGTATTCCATAATACATGATTTCTGATAGATTGAAATTCTTATTCTCTGTTCTCTGTTCCTTTTATTGTGCGCGGAGCCCCCAAGAATTTCAACCTATCTATTTCCTGTTCCTTTTATTGTGCGGAGATCCTTAATTGATGCTCACAAGCGCTGTGAGCAACAAGGCGAACGCAGCCATAGCTACATTTATAGGGTATGTTCAGAGTGCGCATGTTTTATCCTTCTTTATTACTTGGTGAATAACAAGGACGAATGATCGTGTCCTTTATGCGTAATTTGGAACGCACCCATGGTGTATGGATAGGCCTGTTCTTTTTGACTGAACTGTTGCATCAGTTCGTCTTTCTTCCTTTTCTCTTTAGAAGGAAAGAAGAGGAAAAAAGATGAACTGGTGCAAAAGTTCAGCCAAAAAGAACAGGCCTGATATCACGGTACACTGATTTACATCATGGCTTACACCTTGACTTCCTAGTTCATCATTAATTTACAATGCCGAATCAATGTCGCCAAGGATTTTGATTCTTTCCCTTGGAAATTTTCACAAATTGAGAAATGACCACTTTTCTACATTAATGCTCATAGTACGTGCACGATTAACGATACGACTAAACCTTACGTCCGCTTACAACTAAATTTTATATAAAGACGAAATAACCTGAATTTTTGGAAATTTTAAAGTAACCGAGGGAAAGAATCAAAGTCCTTGGGTGTACCTGTTAATTAATACAGATATGTCTATCAGATGAATTAAGATGTATTTTTGAAAGTTACAGTGATATTCGTGATTTTCTAAAGTGAGAAAGACAATTCTAATGCAGGAATGAAAAATAAGCCCCATATTAGTAGGCTCGGCGTTGTTTGAAAGTCGAAAATATTTCACTTTGAAACGAGATAAATATATATTAGAGCGTGAAAGACAAAAACAAGAGAAAGTTACGAAAAAATTGTAAGCAGTGTAAAACTTGTTGACTGTGTCAGACTCGAAGAAACATCAACAATGCCGATCAAAATTTCTCTTCCTGGTCTCCATCCTTGAAAAGAAATTCGTATGCGAACAATGAAAATACTGCAATACACGTTACGTTTCTTTTCAAGAATAGAAGTCCTGGGAGTGTAAAAACGTTAAGATTTCGTGTTAAATTCGAACACACATCCTCACTTCTATCTACCTCTGCACGTGTTCCGCTGATTAATTACTTATTCTCCACGCGACCAAGTTGGACGAAGTTTCCAAGGTTCTCGAGATTCACTGCTGACGAGCACTAAGATAACCAACAAATGACGCCGAAATCGTCGAGACCGGCCGACGTGTGTCGACGCTCTACCGGCTTGTGGACAATAACATTAATATATTGTATTGTTTCATCATTTAGTCCGACCAATCACGAGTTGCGTATATATTGTGAAAGCACGATTGGTCCCACTCGAACGCTTAAAAAAACGTGTCGTCTACGTAGATTGTTTTAATTGAGTCAGTCCACGTCGATCCACGACGTTTTACGAAATATAGGTACCCATGCAGCAGAAATAACAAAATGTGGGACGAGAAAGTACTATCACTCACGACACCGTAGATAGAAGGACTGAAGAAACGATTAGGAACGATGCCACCATTGCCACCGGCGACACACCGGACACACGACGCGGTAAAACGTTACTCGAAACGACCAATCGGTGAGTAGCGTTCCCCCGCAAACAACGTCTTAGCAACGAATCTCTCTCCCCTACGGGATGTGATTCACGCTAGCAACCTGTAGCAACCCTAGCAACGCTCATGAAACTACACTTCATCCTTGTCGTCTATCGAATATTAGACAAGGACAAATGATGTTTACTAGAGCGTGAGCTTCGAATGGTACGCAGTTGATAGAAAAAATGGCAACAATGAAACTGCCACTCAGCAACGTGGCAACGAGGGCCTCGGGCAGTTTTATGGCCCGGGAATGCCGGGTGGCGTCGGAAAGTGGGGATACACGAAAATTCCCGGGATAAACAGTGCTGCTATTGAGAACGCTTTTTTCCTGCAGCCTCAGTACTTTTATCCGATACGTGCAATATGAGTATACGATGCCGACGATGGTCGACGACTATTTGAAACCACTTAATCATTTCACTTATTTCAATGATATATATAATATATACTACACGAGACGAAAAGTTTCGACAGGTATTGCTGTAGTAAGATCAAAAATTCTATGTTTAAAAAAATATCAAAAGACGTAATCCGCTCGATGTTGCAAACACAAAAATTAAAAAAGTAGATATAAGTCAAAAAACGAGCAAAGAAAGATCTAATTTAAAATAGTATATTTTTCACATTACATCCCAAAATTAATATTCGATGTCATAAAGTTATCATGAAACGTTCCATGATAACTTTATGACATCGAATATTAATTTTGTAAGTAATGTGAAATGTTATAATAGGCCTGTTCTTTTTGGCTAAACTTTTGCACGAGTTCATCTTTTTTCCTCTTCTTTCCTCCTAAAGAGAAAAGGAAAAAAGATGAACTAATGCAAAAGTTCAGTCAAAAAGAATAGGCCTACTATTTTAAATATTAGATCTTTCTTTACTCGTTTTTTGATCTATCTACTTTTTTAAATTTCTATGTATAAACTTTAATATAAATTCTCTCTCTCTCTCTCTCTCTCTCTCTCTCTCTCTCTCTCTCTCTCTCTCTCTCTCTCTCTCTCTCTCTCTCTCTCTCGCCATTTCGATCCAACTTAACTTTAATTAACGAATCACTCGATCGACAAAAATGTTAAAATGTACAATTCGTTTTTCTTAATTTTTTTTGATACATTAAATTAAATATGTTAATTTGATAGTTTTATTCGTATTACTTAATAAACTAATACAGGGTGTAAATATAAATAGTTTTTACATTATAATGAATATATTCATAATGGATATTTCTATATTCATTATGAATGATTTGATATTGACAAATTCAAAATTGACGGCTGTAATGATCAATAACGTTATGTCATTGCGCAGGTACATCATTACAATTATTGAGAATTACAAAATAGGGGCCTAAATAATACTAAAAAGAGTTTTAGAAAGAGAATTGAATAGAACTTAAATTTCTATAATTTTTTAAAAATGCATGGATAAAAGAAAAGTGCTTGGCATCCTTTCTAAAATTATTTTCGTATCTGTTCCTTTCCAACATATGTCTGTGAAAAAAATACAAATAATTTGAGTATCTCTATAGCTGCTAGTATACCCAAGTCAACTTTTTTATACTCAGGTATACTTCCGAATATACTCACTGCAAATATATTTCCAAATATGCCAGTGTTTTCTGTGGCTGAACTAGTGTACACTTTTAGAACTTAAAGTGAAATAGATATAGGTTTGATATTTGTTTAAAGCGAGAAAGAGAGTTCTAGAATAGTCTAGTGCAGGAACAGAAAACAGACCTCAGGTATACAAGCTGATATGAAAGGTCCTAAGAATTTCTATATCTTCTACTTATAATATTGTCGTGAGTCGCAGAAGTGTTTCAATGTGTTACAAAGATATTTGGTAGACGAATGCGAAGAGAACAGTAAAGAGGAAGTTAGGAAATAGAAAAGAAATAACGGTCTTCTTCTTTCATTTGTTTCTAAGCAGTAACGTTGACAATTGATTTTATATTTATTTTGTACTTCATAGAAATGAATAAAAACTTATGTTGATAAAACACGTATTGTAGTTTCAATAAGATTTACAAGAAATCTGTGGAAAAAAAGATATAAATTACGTTAATATTAAATTGTTAAATATAAATGTGGCGAAGAGAGTAAGCTATAAGTGTATACGTTTTTGAGATGGTATATATATTATTTTCCATTTATATAATTTTGTAATCTTTGTTTTTTTTTTATATTGTTTTAATTTGGATTTTGGAATTATAATATGATTGAATTGATATTTAAATAATATATACGACAGTTTTCATATAATTCCATACCAATTGAAAGTAATTATATAAATATAAATGACTAATTCTTTTCTACTCATTTATATATATTTGTACAGATTACATTTGTTTCATTATACATTATCATATTTTTATAAATATTTTTACTAAGGAAAGATTTCAGATTAGCCAAAAAATCTGTTACTGATACAATGCAGGAAAGCTTATATAAATGAACAAGTAATTCGTATGAATAAAATGAAAAATAAGAAATAGTCTTTCTACAGCTCTTTTATTAAAAACAAAATATTAATTAAATTGTAATGTTAATATTTATGGATATAAAGATGCCTTTCTGAGTCAAACACTGGTGGTTAGTGTGTCAATGAATTTATTCGACAAATTTCGTTACCATACGTTTCGATCTTCGCATCGGATCCTTATCAATGTATAAAATTCAACAACATATTATTCTTCCCGGAACGCTAATTACAAACATACATACTTGAATTATTACATATTAAAAAAGATATTTACCATAATAAAATTCAATAATCCGACAATCTCATACATATTACGAGTGATAGTAATTATAATTTATATAATAACTTATATGATAATGTTGAAATTGGAAAATACGAAGTTATCGTGTGAAATGACGGAACATATCTATAAACACAAATGATATTTCTTCCATTCTCTATTAAAATTAGCGTTCCGGGAATAACAATGATATGTTGTTGAATTTTACGGTTCTTCTACAATAAGCCGCAAGTCAGAAGTTCTAAGCGATCTTAAGTCATAATCGGTGAAGTTGACCAACAGCGGCTTATTGCAGAAGGTCCATTATACGAGGTGTGATCAAAAAGTAAGGTGACTTTTTGAATTTCGCGCGCTCTGTACACCCTAATTTCAAATTTTTTTTTTGTTGTGTTGGTACACTCGTCACGATCATATGTTCACAGTTTTGATTATATAGCATGTGTTGTTTTTATGTGAGAAGCATAAAGGTTAGACTCGTGTTTGCGTGCTCGGCGATTTTTTGCTGTTGAAAATAATGGAGCAGAGAGTTTGTATTAATTTTTGTGTAAAAAATGGTATTAAGTGTTCAAAAACTCTTGAAATGTTGACAGTGGCGTACGGTAAGTCAACTTTGAGCAAAAAAAATTTTTATAAATTGTATAAGTTATTCCAAGAGGGCCGAGAAAATGTTAACGATGAACCTTGCTCTGGACGCCCCAGCACGTCAAAAACCGACGAAAATGTTCAGGAAGTGAAAGAAATTGTGTTGAAAAATCGTCGAATCACGATTAGAGAAATAGCTGATGATCTTAAGAAAAAAACGTCCGGAAGTGTGGAAAGAAAATTCATGGATTCTGCACCATGATAATGCACCTGCGCACACGTCGTTACTAGTGAGTAGTTTTTTGGCCAAAAACAATACTGTCATCATGCCTCAGCCACTGTATTCACCAGACTTGGTCCCCTGCGACATTTTCCTCTTCCCAAAATTGAAAAGGCCCATGAAAGGACGAAGATTTGTGACGATTGAGGAGATTAAGGCTGCATCGCTGGAGGAGTTCAAGGCAATATCCAAAAGTGCATTTCAGAAGTGTTTTGACGACTGGAAAAAGCGCTGGCACAAGTGCATTGTATCAGAGGGGGATTATTTTGAAGGGGATAACATAATTTTGGATGAATAAATGAATATTTTCTTATAAAAATGAAAAGTCACCTTACTTTTTGATCACACCTCGTATATTGATAAGGATCCGAAACAAGGATCGAAACATATGGTAACGAAATTTGTCGAATAAATTCATTTACATACGAATTACCAGTGTTTGACTCGGAAAGGCATCTTCATATCCATAAATTTATTCAACCGAGTTTAATTATATTCATCTCTATAAATATTTATGGAATTACATAGGTCTTTTCCAAGGACATAGTCAGACACAATGAAACACAGTGAAAATTATGATATCTTTGTTGTTTATCTGCAAAAATTCTTAAGTTGAAGACGAAAATATTTCAAACAAAAGTTGCTTAGTTACTAGGAGGAAAGAAGATGGTCTTAGTCGATCTTGATGTGTTATCAAATTGCAAAATGGTAGAGGACTTTTTCGACTCACAAGGGAAGTTTCACAACTGTCCGGAACCGATTTGATTCTCCATGAAATATGTTGTTAAACACGAAAATCTAAGAGACACGTTGTTGGAAGTCAATGGCAGATTGGTGCGTTATAATCTTATGTTTTTGTGAACACGCATTCTTCTTTATGCTTTTTGGAACACACATATATTTTGTGAGAGAATCTTTAACTGTTTTTGTATACTTTTTGTCTAAAATAAAATCTTATACATTCTCTTAGAATCAGTGATTTTGTTTCTAAGTGCCCCAAAAGACGACAGGTTATGGGCCCAGTGCTCTAAAAGATAAAAAGGGGGCCTGAGATAGAATCGAAAAAAGAAGAGTCGTCGAGATACTTCGAGGCGTTGAGCTTCAAGGTTAGGTTAACAAAAAAATATATTCGGCGTGCAACGACGAGACGACGAAAATGGAAAACTCATATCAAGCCGTAATTAAGTTCACTGGAGAAAACTGGATTACATGGAAATTCCAGGTAATTCTGAAGGCGAAAAGTGTATATGATATTGTGATCGGAACGAAAAAACGCCCTAAAGCAGCGACCGATGAGTGGGACGCAAAGGCGCAAGAAATAATTGTCACGAGGATGGAAGAAAGTCCGTTGATACATCTGTTGCCCTGTAAAACGTCTCACGAGATGTGGGAAAAGTTGCTTTCGGTATATGAAAAGAAGTCAAAGGTTAGTATTCATTTGCTGCAACAGAAATTTTTCGCATTGGAAACTAAAGGAGAAAGCATTTCGGTATTTATTTCCCGACTCGAAGAAATACGAAGTCAATTGAGACAAATGGGAGAAGAAATGTCTGAAAGCATGTTTATAACAAAAATATTGATGTCGCTCCCAGAAAAGCTTAGACATTTTATACCAGCGTGGGAATCTACTGCGGTAGAGCTGCAAACAGTTCAGGAGCTTATTTCAAGATTGTTAATTGAAGAGGAAAGGATAAATTCTACTGAAATTGTAACATCACTAACAAGTAAGGCTATAAATAAGAAGAATAAGCAGAGCCATCCTCAGGCAGGAAATCGAGGGATAAAATGTTTCGCATGCAATAAAACTGGACATGTAGCAAAAAATTGTTTGTCTTTGATAAGAGGATCAGAGCCGAAGAAGGAACAAAGGACATGTTTCTGGTGCAAGAAACCTGGACATATTATGGCAAATTGTCGATACAAAAATGCAAAACCTAAAGAAGAGAAGGAGAAATCAAGAGAAGAAGCTGAAGAAAACGCATTCATTGGTGAAACTGTCGCTTTAAACTGGTACAGAGAAAATGAACAAAAAGTAGCGTTTGTAGGAGGACAATCATTGAGCGAGTCTGACTGGTGCATGGATAGCGGTGCGAGTGAGCATATGTGCAACAATATGGATTTCTTTGAAGATTACAGCGAAACCACGAATAAAAATAGGCGACGGGACATTCCTCAAGATACACGGTGTTTTTACAGCGAAACCACGAATAAACGCGAGGTAAAAATAGGCGACGGGACATTCCTCAAGATACACAGTGTTGGCACGGTAAAATTAAAGGCCTGGAATGAACACGAGTGGATCGAAACGCGAATATCTGAGGTATTATTTGTGCCGGACCTAAAAATTAATTTATTTTCGCTTGGTTGTGCATTAGATAAAAA
This sequence comes from Trachymyrmex cornetzi, assembly GCF_001594075.2. Lineage (NCBI taxonomy): Eukaryota > Metazoa > Arthropoda > Insecta > Hymenoptera > Formicidae > Trachymyrmex > Trachymyrmex cornetzi. Next base: position 809,934 of record NW_017295730.1, on the reverse strand, counting down.
CTACAAAATGCATTCAGATAATTCAACATGCAAATTAATAAATAAGAATGGGAAGGTGTGTGCCATCGCGAAGAGACAAACTATATATGGTAAACTATATAAAATGGTATTTAAATCTAACCACGATAACGTTAAATCGGAACGGGTGATACTAAATGCACACGGTAGAGAGAACAACGCGGTTTGTAAAGTTGCAGTCGAAATGATAAGCTGGCATAAAAAACTTGCACATCAAAACTACGATCACATTCGAAAATTCTTAAAGAGTAACAACATAAAATTTATAGGGGATGTTTTCCAAAATACTTGCGAAGATTGTATCGTAGGTAAACAACACAGGAGATCAAACCCGTTAAGTAAATCAACAGCTTCTAGGCCATGTGAGCTTATTCATGGAGATGTATGTGGACCGATAGAGTTTCCATCTCTAGAAGGCGCGAAATATTTCCTCTTATTGAAGGATGACTATTCGAACTATAGGTACGTGTTTTTTATTCAACACAAGTCAGAAGTCAAACAGAAAATTGCTAGTTTTTTAAAAATGGCTGAAAATATAACTGGAAATAAAGTAAAGACGTTACGCACAGATAACGGTCTAGAGTTTATAAATCGAGAGCTACAGTATCTTTTAGAAGAAAATGGCATCTGTCATCAGCGATCCGTAGTATATACTCCGCAGCAGAACGGACGTACCGAACGTGAAATGAGGACAGTTGTGGAGGCGGCGAGAACCATGCTACATAGTAAAGGCATGTCAAAAGTTTTGTGGGCAGAGGCTGTGAATACGGCTGTGTTCGTACTAAATAGAACAGGTCCAAGCCCACAAACAAAAGGTTCTCCATTTGAATTATGGTATTCAAAAGAAGTCGACACGGATATGTTCATAGTGTTTGGATCAAGAGTAGCAGCCCACATACCTAAGGAGAAAAGGCTAAAACTGGATGCAAAAAGCAAAGAAGGATGGTTCGTCGGATACAGTGAAAATATTAAAGGATATAGAGTATACTTTCCACAAGATAGGAAGATTGAAGTTTTAAAAGATATAATTTTCTTACAAGAAAGAGGCGAAGTAGAGAAAAAAATGAACACCACTGTACTTTTGGAAAATAAAGAAGAAGATGAAGAAGACGAAACAAAAAATGTGTTTGATGAAGGGCAAAACGACAACGAACAGAAAGATGATGAAAGCTCAAATGAAGAATTTGCATCATGCGAAGAAAGAGAAGACGTGGAATTGGGATACAATCTGAGAGATAGAAGAAAACTGAATAAGCCATCAAGATATACAGATTATGAAAGCAGCTTTACATCACTGGTAGAGGAGGACGAGCCACGGACATACAATGAAACTATATCCGGTAAGGAATCGAAGATGTGGAGAAGGACAATAAAATGCGAAATAGAAGCGTTAGAAAAAAACGACACTTGGACGGTGGTAGAAAAACCTAGAAATTGTGAGATTGTCGATAGTAAGTGGGTCTTCAAGAAAAAGAAAAATGAGAAAGGTTATACAGTATAAAGCAAGGTTAGTAGCGAGAGGTTTTAAACAGAAAAATGCTTCCTTTTCGGATTGTTACAGTCCTGTAGCAAAGTTACCAACTGTTCGAGTTTTTTTAGCGATTTGCAATTATTTAAAAATACCCGTAGTACAAATGGATGTATGTAACGCCTTTTTACATGGTAGGGTAGATAGCGATGTATATATGTCAATGCCACAGGGTTATAACTTAAAAGAAAACGAAATATGCAAACTGAAGAAGACCTTGTATGGTTTAAAAGAATCTCCAAAAGGCTGGAACAATAGATTTTACGAAGTAATGATTGAACAAGGATTTATTAGATCAGAATACGACTATTGTTTATATGAAAATACAACAAGGTCAGGCAAGGTTTTTTTGCTTTTGTACATAGATGATCTATTGTTAGCTGGAACGGATAAGATAGGTGTAGTAAAAATAAAAGGTGTCTTAAATAGTCATTTTAAAATGAAAGATTTTGGTAACGTAAAACATTTTCTAGGAATAGTTATCGAACAAAATGTTAAAAAGGGTGAAATTATACTGAATCAGTCTAAATACTTAGAGAATATTATTGCAAAATATAATATGGAAGACTGTAATGCAATATCAACACCAATGGAAGTAAATTTTAAACATGAAACCCTAAAAAGAGTAGAGTCTGAATCTGAAGAGTTAGAGCATCGGTGTAGAAAGTTGATTGGCACTTTAATGTATGTAATGCTATGTACAAGATCAGACCTTTGTAACGCAATAAAAATTTTTTCTTTACCAAATTAAAGATTATTTTTTTACGAATTCAACCATGTGTAATAAAGTTATATTACAACATATCATTTTCGAGAATTAATTATTAATGCTTCCGTATATACGCTATATTCATGCTCATATGCGTAAGTAATTGTCGTCGGAACAATAAGATACATGAAAAGATAGTTTAAGTAAAATTTGTAATAGTTTTCTATATGCTTTATGACAGTATATATGTATTTAAATTTTGTGAATATGTAATATTCTTAAAATATATACATTAACCCTTATTATTTGTTTGACATTTCTAAATTCTTCCATGAATAAAAATTAAAGACAATTTTATTCCAAGATCATCCTCTCGTAATAAAATTATTATATAAGATTAAATCTTTAAAAAATAATTATAATTACGTTCAGCAGAAAAACAGTTTTGCAACTATTCCAAAATCTATTTTATCTTTGAAAAATATGTCACAACTTTGATATGTAATACGTGACTTTTAGATATATTGAACTTACAGATGCTAATAAAAGTCTAACAACATTAAGTAGATTGATAATTATTTCTAAAAATGTTAAACTTCGCTTTATATCGTAATATAAAAACAATTTATCAAATTGCACAGATATGATTATGACAGAACGACTGCACTGTCTGAACGTAAGACTGCTACGGGAATGTTCTTATGCTGTGTCCATTTTTTTTATTATACTTATCTTGAATGTATATATAAACTTATATCATAAACCGCAGTTATTATCTAATCATTTATTATCAGTAATGACGTTCAGCAGAAAAAGCAATTTTGCAACTATTCCAAAACCTATTTTATCTTCGAAAAATATATCACAACTCTGATACGTGATACGTTAAAATTTAATTAAAATATTTTAAAATATTTTTTAAAATTGTTGCATTTAAAAATACATTGAATTATTAGAAAATTTCACGTCTGAAGAATTTGTCACGTGTAATAGTATACTCGTAAGAAATAACCTTCTAAAAGTATCACGTATCAGAGTTGTGATATATTTTTCAAAGATAAAATAGGTTATGAAATAGTTGCAAAACTGCTTTTTCTTCTGAACATAATTACTGATAATAAGTGATTAGATAATAACTGCGGTAATTTATGATATAAGTTTATATATGCGTTCAAAATAAGTCTAATAAATGGTATAACAGTATAAGAATATTCACGTAGCAGTCTTACGTTCAGTCAGTGTAGTCGTTCTGTCATAATCATATCTGTGTAATTTGTTAAATTCTTTTTATATTATGATACAAAGCAAAGCTTAACATTTTTAGAAATGATTATCAATCTACTTAATGTTGTTAGACTTTTATTAGTAAGTTTTATCGGTAAGTTCAATATATCTAACAGAAACACCAGTAACTGAAGCAGAAATAGAATTAAAAGAAAACATACAAAAATTACTGCTAGATAGCATTTTTCACTATAATGGGTTGGAAATAACTGAAGAAACATATCTCGATTATCAAGAACCTTATAAACTACATAATTCTGAAATAATTGAAGATGATGAAGAAGCATGGGGATTGAAGATAATTTTAATTCTTATCCTCAATGTTCATGTGATGACGCAGACTTTGACAGTTCTTATAAAAGACGAGCTGTTGAGTATTAGCAGAATTGGGACATTAATGAAAAAAATAACAAAAAAAATCGTCCGCTAAAATCAATGCAATATCAATTTAGAAGAGTTTCATCTGAACGTCAATTAAGACGTTGGGAAAAACAATTACATTCAGGTGGAAATCGTGTAGAAAAATTATCTTACATCTCCCAATTTATACATAATAAATTTACTGCAGCTGTTGAATCAGGATTCATAGTTCATGATATTAATCTATAAAGGTGAGTTTTACAAGCTCAAGAAGAAATAAGAAAATCCTATATTTAAAGCATCTGACAGTTGGGTATCAAGATTCAAAAAGTCCCACCGAATTGTTTCGAGAAAAATTACGAAATTTGTAACTAGAAGAACAATAGAAGATTCCGTTCAGTTGCAAAATACAGCTAATGATTTTCTGAAAACAGTAAAATCACTTATCGAACTGTTTGGACCTGAAAATGTTTTTAATTCTGATCAAAGTGGAAATTCATTCTGATCATTGTCTAACCAAGGAATAAAGAATGTAGAGTGTGTTGTACAATCTATATCATCAACAACACACATACACCATACAACCAATAATATCGTGTAATGGAAATTTGCTGTGTGTCACCTTTATTTATTGTATTAAAAGAAACTAATGGTATATTTGGATCAAGAGTACAAGAAACCTTATTTACATCAATAAACGTTATTGTAAAAGCATCAAAATCTGGTAAAATGGCTTCAGGTAATTAAATAAATTTCCTTTTACAATACATTTTCAGATACCGTTTTACTATTAAAAAGTAAATATAAATTTGCATAAACGAAATAATATAATGAAATTATAAGTCTTATTTCTATGATATATTTTATATTTTATTTAAGAATCTCATAACAGTGTCATACAATAGTTATTAATTTAATATTTATATTTCTTACAGATCTTAAAATGTGGTTAGAAGAAGCTTATTTTCCAAACATTGGTTCTAATAGCGTTCTTCGATCGATTCATGGACTGGACATTATCCCAATATTATTTCAGATTTAACACCTGTAGAAAAATATATATTACTAATGTAATTATACCGAAAGGCACTACAGGAAAAATACAACCATTAGATGTTTACGAATTTAGAATTTGAAAAAATTTTGCTAAAAGATTTTCAGATACTGTTTTATTATTGGAAAGTAATATAAATTTACATGAACGAAATTGTTACGTCCAGTGGACTCCACGATTTCTTCGTTTCACGACCATTCAATCAAAAAGTAAGATATGAACAAATTCAATTGATAACACAAATCCGAAGAAAGTTTTCAGCCACAAAAATCTTGTTTACTTAGAATCGAGAGATCCGCGATAAAAAACTTTCTCATAGCATTAACGCATTAAAAATCAAACGTTAAATCTCCTTTCGAGCATCGTGGAAAACGAAATGATTATCAAATAATCATCAAACAGCGTTGATACCAAGGCGCTAAGCCAGGCACGAAATAATCCCCGCGATAATAAGGGCCACAGCGTGGACACGACACTCGAGAGAAGATGAAATGTTTATTATCTCACACCGATACCAACTCGGGTCCAACGATAATGGTTCCACGCTTAGGCTTAAGACAGGATCATAAATTTAATAATGACATTTTCCGACACTGAGAAAAATCCACACAACTACGACTTTCAATTAACTAATCCAGGAATATTTACTCATCGCTCAACGCGAGAACGGGTTGATAAACACAGGTATTTTTTCCCACCTATAACAATGATAAGAAAAGAAATCAGTAATTCACAACCCTTTCTCCCTCTGTAACAAAACTCACCAATAAGAATGAGAGCGAATAAAAAATGACACAGCGGGCGGAGCTAACTTGAGGGCAATTTTCCAATAATTAGTCAAAACTGTTATCATATCAGAATCCTGCGAACCCGATTCCCCAATTTCTCAATTAGACATACCCTACCACGGAACCTCCTCCTAAAAAATGCCTATATAAACTGCGACATTGCGAGATACCGAGCAGAGAAAAAGGAGCGCAGAGAACAAGAGAGCGGAGAGAACAATAGAGTGAAGAACAAAATCAAGAACGATAAAATTTGAAACTCGCGCTTATATAATTAGAGTCTTTGCGTGATCTTTGCAATTGGGTGAACATCACTATGTTTTCGGTGCCCGACACCTGGTATAAACATTCCGACAGCAGAAAATTGTAAGTCTCTTATTATTATCACTATTATTTTATTTTTCTCCGAAATTAAATTAACTCACTAAAGAGAGCAAATAATTCATTGGTCCTAATAAGGTCTTATTAAATATTCAAATAATGTTCTCAGAATGGACGGAATCGACGGAACAAGTACCTTCCTCTCTCCTTCTCATATTTAGTTTCGATCGACTTCTTCCATGACATTTTTCCCTCTTCCTCCGTCCTAATTAATGAACTTAATTGATATCGCCTTTCCGCCATCACATACATGCATACACACACACATACGCACTTAGATTCACGATTTAATTTAATAGCGGCACAAATGTTTTATATTAATTATAATTAACTAGTAATCGTAGCGCTCTCCACAGTTAATCATGTCAAATCATCGAACTTTTTAACATGTACATAACCTTAATATTTATGCGCCTTATTGGTAATATTTTATAATTAACATTATATTCTTATTGAGATTGTAATTTATGTTAGCAATAAAATGGAACTTTGTTAAGATAATTATTTTTCATTCATTCTAAAAATCAAAAGACCTTGTACTCCTACCGTTTTTCAAAGATCGCACGTGGTCCAGTCCCGAGTTATAAGGATTAATTTCCTTGACTCAAAATTTGAACCGACGTACGCACTGCTCGTAGGAAACAGGTGTTATAGCGTCCCTTCAGGACGCTGACCAATATTCCGGAGCGATAAGAAGTGCGTCCGACTCTCAGGTATTCGCCGCTGCGCGTATACCTGTGAGATAAAGTCTAAGCGTCCTTCCATACCTTCTCCATCTCCATCCTTGTCTCTTCCATTGAATCTAATTTCCTAGGGCTTGGACGTAAAAAACAAAATAATATAATAAAATTACAATCTCTGATACATAATCAATTGTCATTACCGCAATATCGCAACTTATTTAAATATTCGTGGTTTAAAAGTGGTTATACAAACGAAAGACCAGAAGAATTTGAAAATCCAATAGAAATTGGTTTTGACAAAACTTCAACAATATGTTATATTGAAGGTTGCAATAATATAGCTGTAGTAAAATGTTCATGGTGCAAGAAATCATTATGTTTAAAACATTTTTTCATCGAGTATCATTATTGTAATGAGTATAATGAGTAAACGATACAAAATTTAAATTTATTGTATATAAACATTTAAAAATTATTTCATTATTAAATACGTTAGAAATTATTACGTAAACGACAAGTAAATAAGATATTAAAGCGAAAGTTCGAAAATAACTTTAGAAGAATAATCTTAAGATATTAAATAAAGAAATAATGTACAGAGATGAATAAAAAACGAAGTTTACTCACTTTAAGGAGAAATAATAAAAATTATTAACATATATCATATATGATTTGTAATGTTACAAATATCGATCATGTCAATTTCCTTATTCATTAATTTATGTATCTTATTGTTCCGACGACAATTACTTACGCATATGAGCATGAATAGCGTATACGGAATAGCATATATATACGGAAACGTTAATAATTAATTCTCGCGAAAATAATATGTTGTAATATAACTTTATTACACATGGTTGAATTCGTAAAAAAGTATTCTTTAATTTGGTAAAGAAAAAATTTGAAAATTTAAGATTTTAGAAATGGGTGGTGGGGGTATTTTGTTAAACAAAAAAATAAAAATTTTTTTTCTTTATATCTTTAAAGTACTCTTAAAATCGTACAGTTCGCGCAATTAATGCCTTCTAACCCTGTTTTGTTATTGCGTGTTACTTTTTCGGTTATTTTTGCATTCATGGGCGAATTACGAGAATTTCTCCAATTTTTATAGGCTGGTTCAGTTCGTTCGACTATGGTCGTGAACGTGAAAACGACTGATGAAAGTAAACGCGATGCCTCACCAGTGGATGTGGTGTCATAGATTTGGAAGGCATTAATTGCGCGAACTGTACAACTTCTGTTAAAAATATTTTTTTCTATCTTTTAAACTTCCGACAATATTCACCTCGAAAGAAAAAATACCAGTTTTTTTTCAAAGGGGTGTTTCTTAAATATGAGTTATAGCATGTATAAAAAAATACATCTCTTAGATTTTCGTGTTTAACAACATATTTCATGGAGAATCAAATCGATTCCGGACAGTTGTGAAACTTCCCTTGTCAGTGATGTTGTACATTATGTTATTAGTTATTTACAAATATAATAATATAATATTATTTGTGTTTCGTTAATAATTATATTAAAAATCAGATGGAAAAAAGCATCAAATTGTTAAATTGCTAGTCAATTTAACTCGTGATATTATTGCGGTAGTTTAATATAGAGTGTGCGTTCCAAGACCGAAAAATCATTTTGATGTGCATTTTAAAGGACTAGGGGAAACTGGGGGAACTATGCGCATCTAAGGGAAATTTATTACCCTAGAATGGTTTTCCAAGTTTAAAGCGATATAAGCATGGAAATTAAATCTATAAACATTCTTCTATCATTAGTCATTACGTAGTCTCATATTGAACTTTGCATTTAATAAGGTTATATTTGGCAAATAGGAAAAAACGGATAAGTAAAAAAATTTCTCGCGCGACGAGTAATTGTGCGCATGGGTTGGGGAATTGTGCGCAAAGTAAAAGTCGTAGAAAATGAATGAATTATGGAATATTGACAAATAAATCAGAAAATATATTTATTATGTTGCAATATAAATACATATTAAATAGAGGAAAGCCCCTATTATGAGATAGGCGCCTAATATGAGATAGCGGCGTTTCTGTTAAACTAATAAACGCTATCTATATTGGTTCCACTATGAATTTATTGTTCCTGGATTGAAAATTTATTTAGTAGAAAATTCATTATTAGATCATGCCTGTAGTCATTGTAAAACAAGATTTTAGAATTTGGATGTCTTCAAGTTTCATTGAGATGAGCATTTAAACCTTGTTTATTATTTAATAAATAAATATTTGCCAAATATTTATTTATTAAATAATAAACAAGGTTTAAATGCTCAATGAAACTTGAAGACATCCAAATTCTAAAATCTTATTTGCCAAATATTATTTGGCAATAAATTCTTCATGAAGTGATAGAGTAAGGTCGTACTAATAGAAAAATATGGGATATATTGAATTGTTTAATTATAGAAGTTAGATTTAATGATCGTAAAACCAGAAGGCATGGAAATCGTAATATGAGATACCCAGGGTATTCCTATAATATGAAATAACCCATACTTCTATGTTATAGTGAAAATCGTTGCTAAAGTATAAATGTTATTATATGTACAATAATAAAAAAGACAATCAGAATGACCATCGAGTGCCTATATCTACGATACTTGATTCCAACTACCTGAAAACGAGTTCTGAGTATAATCTACCCAGACAGCACACAATATTTATAAAATATTTACAAAATATTTATAAATATTTATAAGATTTATTTTAAATATTTTGTAAATATTTTTGTGGTCTTGGATTGCACAGATTATAAACATTTATTATAAATATTATGAAATATTTATTGTAAATGTTATAGTAAATGCTATGAAAATATTTAATGAGATATTATAATCCAAGTAAAAAATACTTATTAGAAATATTTATTTACCAGGTATGTAAATATGAAACCGGAATTTACCAATATAATATATATAGGCCACAGCTGTCAATGTAGTTGCCGTCAGACCGCGTCATTGACGCCATTTCCTTGTTCTGAAATCTGAAAGATTTTCAACTCACAACAATACAAGTTTCACACAATAGTATAGTTTGTAATAGCGTTGAACATGTCGAATTTTGTGCCTGGAAACTACGATTTGCGGACAACATTGATTTTCTGTTACCATTTGAAGAAAACTGCTGCAGAATCGCATCGAATGCTTGTCGAAGCTTACAGTGAGCATGCTCTTGGTAAATCACAGTGCTTTGAG
>NW_017295730.1:791798-799603 GCF_001594075.2 Trachymyrmex cornetzi | reverse complement strand
AAAGTGGATATATTTTGAGAATCCTAAGCGTAAAAGATCATGGGTAACTCCAGGCGAACCATCGACATCGACTGCAAGGCCAAATCGCTATGGACGGAAGACAATGCTCTGTGTTTGGTGGGATCAAAAAGGTGTGATCTATTATGAACTGTTAAAACTTGGCGAAACCGTTAATATATACTTAACGCTACCGACAACAAATTCTCAATTTGAATCAAGCTTTGCGTGTAAAACGACGAGAATATCAAAAAAAGCAACACAAAGTGATTTTGCTTCATGATAATGCACTATCACACACAGCAAAACTGGTCAAGGAAACGATTGAGGCGTTTGGTTGGGAAATACTTTCACATGCGGCTTACTCACCAGACTTGGCTCCGTCCGATTACTATTTATTTGCATCGATGGGACACGCACTTGCTCAGCAGCGCTTCACTTCTTACGAAGATGTACGAAAATGGCTAGATGACTGGTTTGGCTCAAAAGAGCAACAATTTTTTTGGCGTGGCATTCACAAATTGTCAGACAGGTGGGAAAAATGTATAGCTAGCGATGGGCAATACTTAGAATAAAATATTTTTTATCATTTTCATGGAATAAACGTGTATTTTCTATATTAAAAAATTCCGATTTCATATTTACATACCTGGTATATTTACCATAAGTATTACATGAAATATTTAGTCTTTATTTTAATAATATTTCAAATAAAGCTTTATATAAAATATGTATGTAATATTTATGCAACATTTAAAAAATTGAATATTAATAAATATTTATCATAATTATTCTGTGCTGTCTGGGTATTGCATGCTCATTTTTTGCGCACGCTGGCTGTGTTTGTTTGTATTTTAGAAACATTAAATAAAGTTATTTAATTACAATACTGATATACTTTGCGTTTTACTATCGATTTCTCGGAGCATCTCATATTAGGAGCACAATTTTTTGACTTTGCGATTTGTTCACTTTTTACAATACATTTTTTAATTTTCAAAAAAATTGAAATTTGAATTAAATTTTATGTAACATTATCTTAAAGCTTATTAAATTCCCTTCAAAATGACCTATTATTTTTTTAAATTCTGCCTATAGACTTCTAGCATTTATCCAAAATGAACTCGGTATCTCATACTAGGGACCTCTTTCCTCTATATCTTAAATATATATTATATATATTAAGCAAAAATACAGCATTAATATAATAATAATGCACATGGACTTTGGCAAAATGAAATGGAAAAATAAAATAATAATGCAAAGAAGAAACGAAAAAATTAGTGCTAGTCATATAGTATATGGAAGATAGGTAATTGTGCGAACTTTAAAACGCTTGCGCACAGTTGTCCGTTGCGACCTGACTCGATATGAAACTACGATTACTTTAACACTTCTTAATCAAACTTAAGTAACAGCTCAAAAGACGCACATAATAACGTACTTTAATAACGTATGTAACTGTGAACAAATAAATTAAAAATACGGACTTACTACCTTATTTTCTGAATGCTAAAATAACAAGAAAACATGTGATTTCACTTTTTTGTATTTCTCTGGTTGGCAACGTATTTATATCGTATCTTTTGTAATTATATCTTAAGAGAATGATCTTTTCTGTAAAAATTTCACCATGGTGATGTCTTCATCTATTAGAGAAGTATCAAACCAGGAAGTGCACAATTACCCGCTGCGCACAATTCCCCCACTTTCCCCTACATACAATACCAGATGTACAAGTATGAAGTGCGGATTTGAGATAACAGATGGTGCACCAATGCAATGTGTAGTACAAAGATTTTGCCATTTTGTTGTGCCATCAACAAGTGTCAAACGCGCATAAGTGATAAATTGAAAAAGTGTTTGTATAGTATTGTTTTGCTGTTTTCAATATGTCGAAATTTGTGCCAAACAAAGAGCATTCGCGAACATTAATTTTTTGTTTTCATTTGAAGAAAACTGCTGCTGAATCATACCGATTACTTCGAGAAGCTTATGGTGAACATGCTCCATCGCAAGATACGTGTGAACGATTTCGGCGTTTCAAAAGTGGTGATTTCGATGTTGTAGACAAGGAACACGAAAAACCGCCAAAAAGGTACGAAGATATAGAATTGCAAGCATTATTGGACGAAGACGATTCACAAACACAAAAACAACTCGCAGAGCAATTGAGCGTTAGTTAACAAGCTGTTTCCAATCGCCTACGAGAGATGGGAAAGATTCAGAAGGTCGGCAGATGGATACCACATGAGTTGAACGAGAGGCAGGTGGAGAGGCGCAAAAACACATGTGAAATTTTGCTCGAACGATACAAAAGAAAGTCGTTTTTGCATCGTATCGTTACTGGGGATGAAAAGTGGATATATTTTGAGAATCCCAAGAACAAAAAATCATGGGTAGACCCAGGCGCACCATCCACATCGACCGCAAGACCGAATCGCTTTGGCAGGAAGATGATGCTCTGTGTTTGGTGGGACCAGAAGAGTGTGGTCTATTATGAGCTGTTAAAGCCTGCTGAAACGGTTAATATCAAACGCTACCAACAACAATTGATCGATTTGAATCGTTTGCTACTCAAAAAACGAATATTACCAGAATATCGAAAAAGGCAACACAAGATCATGTTTCTCCATGACAATACTCCATCACATACGGTAAAACCGGTTCGCGACACGTTGGAAGCACTCAGCTGGGAAGTGCTAGCCCATGCGGCTTAATCACCAGACTTGGCTTCTTCCGATTACCACTTGTTTGCATCGATGGGTCACGCGCTTGTTGAGCAGCGCTTTGGTTCGTACGAAGATGTGAAAAAATGGCTCGATGAATGGTTCGCGGCAAAAGGGGAAGACTTTTACTGGCGTGGTATCCACAAATTACCCGAAAGATGGGAAAAATGTGTAACTAGCAATGGAGCATACTTTAAATAAACCACTTTTTATCATTCTTCCGAATTTAACGTTTTTTTTTTTTGAAAAAAAAATCCGCATTTCATACTTGTACACCTGGTAGTATGTAAATTCACACAAAATCATATAAGCACTTAAGATTCACTCCAGCTAGACCGCTTTAGGGCTTTAGGCATTGATTTCTATAAATTGTGTTTCTCACATATACGGTGCTCTATAAGATATAATATTATCTTAAAAATGTTTATCTATTAAAATTTAATTATAATATCAATTTTTTTGTAATGTCCCTCTTAAAAAGAGGTATTCACTTTACTGTATATGTGTATATAAAGTTAAATGCTAGAGTAAGACTGAAAATTAATAGTTGATATAACATACACACGTATATTTCAAACATTATTAGGATACATTATCAGGGTTAAAACATTATTAGAATATTGATACAGTATCACGAATCATAAACTAAAAATGAAATAAACTTTTTCTGCAGGATTCACTATTTAGAATAAGTATGTGTGTATGTGTGATACGCTATTGTGAATATATTGTATAATTGACACACTGCTATATACTAGAGACATACAATTTTTTACTGTTGAGTTTATTTCAGACATGTCATAAAATGGAGTATTGTGTATACACATATGCAAACATCGCACGTTTTCTCTCAATTATCAATAACTTTATTGCCAAATTATTAATTATTTCCAACAATTTTATAATTACAAGACTAAAGATTGGAATTTTCAGATACGTTTAATTTTAAAAAGAAATTTTAATGTAGAACTTTGCTTAGAGTAATTTGAGAAAACTTGAAATATTTTAGATTGTAATGATCAGAGAGAAAATATGCAATGGAATATTCTGTGTATATACACATATATGTATGTATAGTTTAGTTTAACAAATGTAAGAATGGATCGCTCATATCTAAAGTTAATTCTTACAAATGGAAGGGCACTGCGATATATAAAACAGAGAATGATTATGGACTTATTAGGGGTAAACATCGTATGGAAAATTTGCTTATGAAAATATGAAACTATGTGTAAAAACTGCAATTCCTAGGAGATACTTTTTAATAACAAGTACACTGAAAAGATTTACTAAGCTAGTGAGATATTACTATCTTATGATATTAAACGGATAAAAGTGTATCGTAGAAGTTTACATAAAACTAATTGTTTTTAAAGCTACCATTATATTTTCAAACACATTTATATTCTGGTCTGTATTTATCGCAGGTTGAGAACCAAATATGGCTGTATGATTCTCAGCTCGTGATATTAATGGTATTATTTTGTGCACAAACGAAAACTTTGAATCATATGGCCATATTTTGTTCTAAACAAAACATCAGATAGAAATATAGATCGAATATTCTTTATATATACTTTGCCTTCTATATTCAAAAGCCAATAAATTCCTCTCCACAATTATTATCTCAAATGTTTTCTACAAGCAGTTACTCAATTATTTACAAAATTTTTTACTGGTGTTACAAGAATGGGATGCAAAAAGGTATATTTTTTTCTCCAATTATATGAAGTTGACTGTATAAATAATGTATATACTGCACATGTACATGTATAAAAATGTCAGATACTCGCATATTTCATATATATATATAAAATATGTGAATGTCTTATATTTTTGCGTCCTTTCTTATAAATTTTTATTACAGCAAATATTTTCAAAAAATATTGCGACAATTTATTAAAAAAAATAATGCGCACAGCAATAAAAATGATACTACAACACAAAATGGTCTTACATCATATATTTTGTTAAATCTGTGAAATTGAAATATGAGAGCCTGCAAAAACAAAGTTATTAAAATGTTTTCTGTATGGTTGCGTTCAGGGAGCGTGCTATCAACAATGTCATTCTTTACCGTTTATTAGATAAAATCAGAATAGAATGACTGCAAGCATACTATCCGAACGCAGCCTATGTATTATATATAAAAATTGAGCGAGATATCAATTCTATACAGGTAAATATAATTGAGCACAGAGCATATATATATTCTATAATTCAATTTAAATAAATGTTGTTTAAGTCTCATTAACTTGTATATGATTAACATACTTATATTTATATTAAAATATAAATAGAAATATACATATTAAATGAAAAATATTTAATTTGATTTGACCGGTTTGTAAGGAAGTTGTTACGAATCTTCATTAAAGATACATTTCAGAAAGATACATCTCATACGTTTCTAATATCATTCTAAAAATAAGGGATACGTCTATGTTCAATTTGAAAAATATCTAATATATCAGCATTATCTAAAAGGAATATGGCTGAGCTTAAATACAATAAAGTGATAAAATATATAATATATAATATGTAATATAGAATATCGCTTTCTCTATGATGTTACAAGACGTCATTTTTATTACATTCAATTTCCGTATTTACAACAAAATCAAGATATATATCAATGACAAAACGAAGAAAATGAAAAAGTCGATATTAAATGAAAAATAAAATGTTAGTTACACGTGTTACATTTTACAATAAAATATATACCTAATTTTATATATATATAATGTATATATACATTGTATAAATATAAAGATAAAAACAATTTGCTTTTATATTACAAAACAAACAAGATTTCAAAACAAGACGCAATTACGTTCTAATAACACTTATGATATAATCTTTATTATTTACTAGATGTATTATGTAAAAATTGGAAGAGTATATTACTAATGCGAATAAACTTAAAGTTTAATTTTTTTAATTAATAAAAAATAATAACGGCTGGGAGAGGCAACTTTTTTTACTTTCATGTCAGCAACAGTGTTTGAGCAATGGCGTTTTTTCGTTATACAACCAGAAGCAACCACGGTTATGGTTATCTTCGTCTTCTGACCCCTAAAAACGAAGATAGTCTTAGCTGTGATCGCTTCTGGTTGGATAACGAAAAAACGCCCCATTATATTGCGTGTCTCACTCCGACTCACTGGCAGTTTCCACGTAGCAACATCCATAAATTTTCATATTTTTCCATGACGATTGTTGCTAACATAAAAGTAAAATGGTTTTGACTGCACCAAAAGTGAAAATAAATTTTTATTGTATTGCGCTCATCGAAATCACATCAAGATTTATGTAATAAACTAAATAAATATAAGATAATCGCATTAATAACAGCGTTGATTTTCCCATAGCCGTTATAATTTTTCATTATTTTAAATTTGTGGAGTCCTTGCCTTCATCAAATTTTAATTTTTTAATCAGAATATTTTGTTGATGCCATAAATACATAATATATTTTTTGTGGTATTGAAGTAAATTATAAAAATTAAAGTTGAAGGAATTCAATGTATCAAATACACATATGTTTCTATATGATATTGAGTAAATTTATGAAAACTTTTCCACGCATGCCATATTATAATAAAAAGGACCCCGCACAAATCTTATGGAAATTGAATTTCGGTCGAATTGCCTCAAAATTTTATATGTTGTAGACAGGGTTGGGAAGTAACGCGTTACTTGTAACGCCATTACCGTTTTCAGTAACGATCGTTACTTTTTTCTGTCTGTAACGGTAACGATAACGTCGTTACATTTTTATAGTAACGGTAACGAATTTAGCTGTCACTTTTACCGTTACTTCAGTTCCCTATTATTTTCTTTTTTTTATATAATTTATTTTTAATTTCTTAAAAAGTATTTTGTACTTAGTATCTTATATATACTGTGTTCTAATATGCACTGCCAATGTTGAAAATATATAATTCACATTACATATATTTACTGTAAATTTTTGGTACGGACAATAAATATTGAAATACACATAATAGAGTAACCCTGATGGAAATAAATCGTTGAAATCGCTAAAATTTCTATCATTTGACTCATTTCATTATGAATTACCAAAGATGAAAGTGCGGCTCTGCAGGATATGTATGAGGAGGAAGGTGCCCTTTATGGTCCTGGAATAGCAGATTGATTGTAAGTGATTTTATTCGAGTATTATTTCTACGTAACCAGTTAAAAACTTCAATCGCGTTTTTCTCGAAACAGCATTTTCTTAACTGGTGACCATGATTTCTCAAAATCTATTTGACCAATCGCGCCCAAATTTTGCGCAAATCTTTAGCACATATATAGTTTTCGTCTAAACCACAATAAAGTCAACATATTTATTTTTATTTATTTTATAGCACTTTAAAGATGAAAAAATTCGAAAAAATCGGATAGTAATTTTCAAAATGACGCCATTTTTTTCTTTTTAATATTTTTTTTATCACGGGTCAAACGATAGCCAAACTCATATGCTTTAAGAATCTTTGATTTTTTTGTTTCAGACGAGCAGAACAGTCGCGCAATCATGGTCACCGTGTAGCGCCTTATTTTTGTCATGATGTTACATAATTACTATTATATAAGGCTTATTTCTTGGAAAATTACAACAATTCAGAAAAAATTCTGAAAGCTACTTGAAATACATACTAATATATAGGAAAAATCCTGATTTAAATAGACCTTACGAATTTTCCGAAAAAAATTCGTGAAAATAGTCTAAAAATCAAGCTTCTAGATCAGAATTCCCCCTTAATTGTTTCTCACAAAAAAACTATAAGGATATCGAAGTCGATAACTTGATTTTTGAGATTTAAGTCAACGCTGTGTTGCTTCACGTCTAGGACGCGGAATTTTTGGCACAATTATGGGACGCGCACGAAAAACAGCTGCGCGCTTTGTTTACATTGAGTAGGCTGTGCACCAGTCGAAATATTGCTATCTCCGGAGGTGTTACGACAGTTACCGCCTTCTGCGCCCTACGCTGGAATTTGCTTTTGCGCCCCATCACAAGGATTGCTAAGTCTCTGAAGCACCAATCCCCTACCAATTGCAACGAACCAACAA
>NW_017295730.1:785232-791203 GCF_001594075.2 Trachymyrmex cornetzi | reverse complement strand
GTACTTATTAGGGTGCAAGCTTTCCCCCTTTATGTTATTCTGACGCGCTCGAGTAAATCCCAAAATCCCCGCTTGGCCTCCCCTACTATAATTACGTCTTCAATTTGTAGGACTGTCAAGACTGATTACATAATCAAAACTATTCACCAATTCTTTTTCAATCGATATCATAGCTAAACTGCATGACCGCGTCTGCATCATTGTATTTCTCAGATAATTCTTTATTATTTTTAATTTTGAGAAAGATGCCTCAGACATTGGCACAGTTAATAAGATCTGTAACGCTATGGTTAAATTTAAAAAGATTTCCAGAAAACCACTTTTAGCTAATTCATTTAAAATATCAAGTAAGATAGAGCTTTATATGTATTTACAAGAGTAGCGCTGCCTATTAAAATTTTGCGCCCTACGCTGGAGCGTACCTACTCAGGGTTTCGTAACGCCTCCGGCTATTTCATTTTTTGTTAGAGTATATAATTTAAACCCAGTTTAATCCAGAATCCTTAGAATTATAGTTGACAGTTATAGAGTTTTTAGTTATATCCGGTGTCATTCAGTTACTATAACAGCGCGTGCGTAAACAGCGGAATGATATTATTTCGATTTGCAACCGGTGAACTCATCATCGCGTAACGATTAGGCTGTAGATTCTCATAAATAATTCGACGTTTCGCAATACAAGCAGATAAGGTAAACTAAGCAATAAGGCGTATGATATCGGATATATATATATTTATATATATATATATATATATATATATATTAAAGCATTCCAAACTATTTTTCACTTGTACAATTTTGTATCGACTGTAAGTTATAGTTCAGCGGAATATTGTTAATTCGCGTAAGATTTCATTAATAAATATTTTTTAAAAGTTCAACGTTCGAATCAATTGTTGTGTGTTGTTGTTGTGTTGTACGAAATAATAAAAATAAAAACGTTCTAATAGCTCAATCTGGAATTCGGCTTTTGGTATTAGCCCATTTCGAAAAGTAACGCCTCGTGGTCAAACTGTTCATTACAGGGAATCGTGCCTGTAGAGACTTTTTATCAGGACAAGATCTACAATATATCAAATTTTCAAGCAATTGGACCAAAATTCAATTTCCATAAAGTTTGTGCGGGGTCCTTTGTATTATAATTATGATCGTTGTTATAAATGGACATATATTTTTATTGTAGCATCATTTTGGAATTAAGTTAAAAACAATTATATAATCATACATTATCTCTATAATTTGTGTGTGTGTGTGTGTGTGTGTGTGTGTGTGTGTGTGTGTGTGTGTGTGTGTGTGTGTGTGTGAGTATGGTGTGTGCATCATGTAATATTTTTAATCTGATCAGTTGCTGCCATATAAGTACATATATTTTAAGCTTTAACTCTATCATGTTAAAATTTGTAGGAAATACTCTTGTAAGCTATTTTTCACATCTTGTCTTGTATTCATGCCCAGTTTCATGTTTTGTTAAATTCGTAAAAATTCATGTCTTTCCTTAAGGAGTAATATCGCTCCAATACTGTGTAACGATATTCTGATTAAGTTAGAACTGATTGAACATAGAAAAGACTTAAGTGATACACAGAAGAGCTGATGTGCTCGAAATACTAATATATTCTTGGTAAGAATTCTTTCCCATTTTTAGAAATTTCACTATTGAAAATTTTACATGTTAGTAAATCTCGCTAGGAAACATTTGGCGCGTCTACTTGATATTTCATTTTTGAATGATAAGATTTTACTGTAGTCATTATTAGCTTTCTAACAGGTTTACTCCAAAATACAAATTTAGCGCACAGCTATTATCATTGAAGAATTTGCATGTTAATATATCAGACAAAATGGCATCCATCACCTCTAAGCAATTCTAGGTAATCAAGTTTCTATTAATTATTTCGTACACATAACAATTTTATATTAAAGTATTTAAAAAAAATAATTTTTATAAAAACAGAAAATTTGTATAATTAAAATAAGAAAAGCAGCAGTTTTGTGATATGTATAACGATATCAGAGAAAGAGAAGAATAACATACTTAAAGACAAGACAGAATTAAATAATTTTTATAGTTAAAAAATGTTTCAACGGTAAGCAGACCCTTCTCAGTTTTATTTTACAGAAAAAAAACTGTATTTTAGAAAAAGAAAAAAATTGCTTGATATTTTTCTTTAACTAGTACTCTAAACTTCTATAAAATACTTTTTTTTATCTGATATGTTTATTTAAAACAAAAAGATTATTTAAACTTAACTCGTTTTAAGTATCTTTCTCTCTTGCTCTAGATTATTTCTGTTATTAAACTGATTAGGGCTATATTCTGGCAAGAAATAATAAAGTGTATAAAAAAGTGCAATCATCAAAACAGGCTCATTTGTTTAAACTTATCATATACATATTTATTTCATCTAGAAAGAATTGCATATCACAAAACTACTGACATAAATAAATTATCTTTTATAAGACAATTCAAGAATGATATATTTCAGAGCCTTCTACCTCGGGCACCGCGTGCCCCAAATCCTCTTGCCTCTCGCCCGCTCATGCTTGTTCCCCACGATGGATTTAACATTTCTTTTTTATTCGTGGCTGTTAGAGATATAAAAATATTTTTAAAGTGTTGGCCGGTTAAGAAAATAACTTCGAATCGCTATGTCCGTCCCCAGAGAGAAATTAGGAAAAAAGGCAAGTGAATCCTGCGATGTTGACCCGGTCGTACTAAATTACATAAAATTCATAAAAAAAGAATAGAATTTATGTCAAATATGTAGAAGAAATAGAATTCATCTTTCCTTGTTATTGCGATACTTTTTAATACTTTTATAATTTTATATCAAAGCGGCAATATGTATTATTGGCTGTTGTAATTCTTGACGAGTTGATAATAAGTTAATAGATCTGTTTGCGTTGTTTGCTATTTGCATTCAGCATCTATGCTTTCTCTTTTTTCAACGCCTGAATATATTTTTCTAATCATTGCTCTGTTTTCTGTTCCTGCACTTGACTGCACTAGAACGCTCTTTCTCGCTTTCGACAAATATCAAACATATACCTATTTCACTTTAAGTTCCAAACGTGTATACTGGTTCAGCCACAGAAAACAAACCTCATATCACTTTAAGTGCAAAAATTTTGGGGGATTTCAAGCAATGCGAACAGATATAAATAACCTAAAAAAAAATATCCGAGTAAAAAATTGTGTGTCACGAGAACATGTCCCCAAGATTTCAAATTTCAACGGTAAGCAGGCCCCTCTCCATTTTATCCCCTCTAACGTTACCATTTGGAAGGCTCTGATATATTTCACAAATTTCTTTCTTTCTTCCGTAACTATAATATCTACATCTTATAAAACAAATATTTTTAATAATGTGGTAGTGAAATTATGTATAAAGCATAATTTCTTTTTTAACACCTATTTACTGATATTCAAACAAACAATTAAAGTTATTCAATTAATAAAATATTCACAGCATGCAACAACTATTATATTGGTAACTTGCATACAAATTATAATAAAAAAATTCATTATTCTTTCAATCATAATCACTTATATGGCTCTTTATATTAAATCATATATGACTTAAATAAAAATAGCAAAGAGAAAAAGTAAGTCATATATAAATGTAATGACACTTTAAAACTTATTTATACATCTTTTTAGACATTAAGATTATTCATTATAAATATGCTTTACCTCATTGCGAGATTTTCTCATAAAGAGGTTTTAAAATTGCGTGAAAAGAACGATATAAAAGAATGTCAGGATTCATAAATCAATCGCTGATAATGAGGAAATATTTCCCATGTTGGCAAATGCAAACCAAATTCTAAAGCTACCAACACGGCAAACTCAGACGTAATTAAGTCCTTGCGATTTAATCGGAATACACCTTCAATTCTCTGTAAATAACAGTAATAATAATTATTGTATAAAATCTTTATTATTACATAACACAAGATAAAGATACCTCGATGAGGGATTTAAGAATATCACCCTTCACATCATTCAATTTTGCTGCAAGAAGTAAACAAGCGCCAGCACATAACTTCCGTGTCTGTTTTGTTACGATATTTCGAAGAATAAGTTTTTCAAAATATACGTAGGCCATTGCGACAGTGAGTAAATCAATTCCATATTCTAATTTAGCTATTTTTCTCATTTCTCGTTTTAAACTGAAAGAAGAACTTGTAAAAATAATAGCGCTAGAAATGAAAATATACATTATACATATATTGCTATACATAGACGTACCTGCGAAGTTTACTGAGAGTGAGTTGAATATGTGGAAACTTTTCTTTAAATTTATCATTTAATTCTTTCTTCAAATCGGAAGGCCTTACATAATCAATAACAGATGCCTATGTGATTGTAAAATATTAAGTTGTATTAATCAAAACTCTGAGTCATTAATTAAAACAATTAGAATAAAGGGGTATAGGTACCTAGAAGAGTAAAAAAATCGAACTTTTTTTATATATTTTTAAAGATTAATATCTTAAGAATGTTTTTGTAAAGTTATAAATCCAGCGAAAAATACCAACGAAATTTTTGATAAAAAACCGATATTTAATTTAACGATTAGCTCCCATTTTGTTCAAATGCGATATTTCGAAAAACGGCTACACGTCAATTACTAGATTAATATTTCAACTTTATATTGTGTCGTTTTGTTTCCGAATGAATTTTGTAGAAGTGACATTGCAAACTGATTATTAAAACAAGTTTTACAAAAATGTTAAGCGTCGTGCCATTTTTTATTATTTTTTAATAAAGTTTAAATGACAAAAAGAGAAAAATACATTCTTTACAATGAAACAAACTCATCTTTTTCCATTTTTTCACAAAAGTTCACAAAATTAGGCTTCATTTTGATGCGTCTAAGTATCTATGCCCCCTGATATACCATACATACCATATATGATGTAAATGTCAGCAATGTTCTATGTTTCCCAGCGATAAGTTCTGGATCATCCAATAAGTTTGGATTATACTGGGCAGATTGTTCGTCCCAATCATGAACTGTAACAATATACAGTAAAATAATTACATATAATATTAATACTGTACATTCGATAACAAATTTAGATTACATTTTTTAAAATTACCTTTGGAATCAACACTAAAAGACAGTGGTGGAGATTCAGAAGTTATGTAATGAGCACGGTTTGTAGCTGTATCATAGGAAAGACACCTAAAATTAAAAGAAGAAAATGTTATAAAATGTATATTATTTTATTTTATGGCATGCAGTATGCAATGTGCTCCAGAATTGTTGTATTTCTCTCTTATTAAAATTAAAAAAAAAAAAAGAATATTAAGAATTCTTTAAAATATAGATATTATTCAGGGTTGGGGGTAAGTTAATTTTTTCTTTTAACTAAGTTAAGTTAAAGTTAACAACCTTGAAAATTTAACTTAGTTAAGACACAAGTTAATGTATAATGAAATTAATTGAATTAAAGTTAAGTTAATAAAAAAAAGTAATTGAAAAATTAAAAGTTAAATTTCTTTCTATTTTATGATTTTTTTCAGTCTTACAAATAACGAAAATGACAAACATATACTTTATTTAGAATATACTCTATATTTTATTTAAACTTTTTGTTTATATACAGGGTGTTTGAAAATTATCGACTAATCGATCACGAGCAGGTAGAACGGACCGAATTGAATAGAAAAATCTTATACCATTTTGTAGGTTGCGCAATAGTTAACGAGATATTAACGTTTAAAGATAGCCGAATAAGCGCGTCCGTGCAATCGGTGGGGACGGTAGGTTGTATATTCGGCAGCAGAGAGAGAGAGAGAGTAGGTCGGCCGGACGTGCTTATTCGACTATCTTTAAACGTTAATATCTCGTAAACTATTGCGCAACCTACAAAATGGTATAAGATTTTTCGATTCAATTCGGTCCGTTCTACCTGCTCGTGTTCGATTAGCCGATAATTTTCAAACACCCTGTATATATAT
>NW_017295730.1:728538-784986 GCF_001594075.2 Trachymyrmex cornetzi | reverse complement strand
TTAAAATTATTTAACTTTTCAACTTTTTAACTTAACTTTTAGCTTTTTAACTTGGCACTACCCAATCCTGATATTATTAATTTTTAAATCCTAAGTAAAAGAATATTGTAATACAATTTGTTATATTTAATTTTAATATAGGATAAATTATGAATTACACGTATAGAAAAAATTATAATAATAATAGGCTCTTGATCAATTCTCGTTAACAAAAAATGGATTTTTAAATCATGAAAAATATTTAATATCTTAAAAAGTGTACGAGAGACTTCTGGAATACTATTTATAAAAGGTATAATGAATACATATAAACACATGCTACATATATGTATATCATTTTAAAGTACTTAAAAACAGCAAGTATTTTTTCTTTATATATATTATCACAAGAACATGGTGTGAAATTATTCTGCGATGTGTAACATTTATTAAACATTTTAGTAAATCATATTAAAAACAATGTATGCGTGAAATTTTTACATGATACATATACAATACATATACATATATATACTATATATATATATATATATACATATAAGGATGATCAATGATAATAAAATATATTTTGAACATAATTTTATTATAAACTTTAGTATAATAACTTTAGAGAAAATATAAAAATTTTATATTCCAAACAGAACTATATTTTTTATCAAATTTTCATATATTTTTGCGTAAGAAATAAATGTTTAGTTATACCTCTCATTTATTAAATACGATATCGTTATCATATATCTATTATAAAATGATTATGAATTACCTAATGAGTGATTTTTACAACACATCTTTTGCAGAATTATAATAAAATTTTAAGAAACATACTTGTTGTAGACCCTTGTATCTGTATGTCTTACATTAAATCTATCTAACATATAAATTCTATAGTTTATTACACATATATTGTACAATAATTTTTACCATTTTTTGTGATCCACATTCCAAGTAATTGTTTTTGTCCTGCAAAAAGATGGTTGATGTTTTGTTATAAAAACAAATATATGATATGTGAATCCATGTATGCATTACCTATGATATCGAAAGAGATCAAAAAGATGCCTAGGTAATACTGCAGCTATGAATTGCAAAACTGTGAATTACATGATTGATAAAATGAAAAAAAGTCTTTGATAAATAGTTTATTTTTTCTCAGTGTTTATTTCATTATTAATAAGTATTTGAAGGAAAAGAATTATACTCGTTAATCTTAACGCAGTAGAAGCTAGACATCTCATATACTGAAGAAAGTTAAGAGGTCTGACGATTTCTTTTAACTATCTAAATTTTAATTAAACTTGATGTATAAAATACAGAAATAAAAACAACATAAAAAAAATAAGGATACACATATATCGTTTGTGTGCATATGTATATGTGCATATTTGCATATATATATATATATATATATAGTACATTTGAATTGTGATGATCAAATTAAACATAAAGAAGAAATAAGGTATTCTAATAAACACATTTGTTGCTATACCTTTGTACCACATGATGTTTATTAGGTATAAAATGTGTAAGTTCCATAGGTTCGTTTTCATTTAGATTCATCATTTTTTTATCCCTTTGAAATTGCCGAGATGGTACAAGTAGTTGCCCGTAAGATATTTCCTGAAAAATTAATTGATAATTAAGGATTGTTTAAAAATCAGAATTGCAGGAATAAAATAATGTGTTTTTAGTACTTGGCCATCCTTAGCGTGCTCTATACCCAACAATCTAAACGGATCAATACTGTCATTAATTGCTGATAAAGGTCTTTGAGACGACACATTTTTCCTTCGACATGTATCTTTACGTAACTCTGACCTGTAAATAATCATATAAAATTTTATTGAAGTACAAGTTACCAGTTTTTTATTAGCATATTTAATAAAAAATAGTATCAAATAAATTAGGGTAACTCCGGTATATACGCCGCGCTGGGATTTACGCCGCGGAAGTCAGAAAAAATAGAAGGAGTGGGGGCAAGTTTCTCGCAGCTACTCCTGTTACATGGCTTTATGTTATATTAATATTGAGTTATAATTTCAACTTCTTACTATTAATATTAATGAAATTATTGTGAGTTGAATCGATTTGTCACTGTGTGTGTAACAAGTAGCATCATCATAAATTATAATCTACATAAAATGATTACTATAAGGAGTGTAAAAAACCTAGTGGTTATTTCGTAATACATACGTGTAGAGGAATAGTAAAGCATGTTGTATAGAGAGCAAAATACAAGTGCTTTGCTTTCGTATTCTTTGTTTAGTTTGTTGAAACCCTTGCATTTTTCCCACCCATTATATATATATAACAAAAATGCAAGATTTCAAAAAGTTTATTTTTTAATACGAAAACTAAATATTTTGGATTTCTGATATTTTTTTCATAGTAGTAGATAGTACAAAGTTTTTACTGATATAATTCGTTCATTTTAAACATAGTAAATAATACTTAATAAATAAAGTTTTTGATAGCGTATATACCGGAGTTACCCTATATATAAGATAAAGAAAATATATCTTAGAAAAGAGAATTTATATACAAATTAAATATTTATACAACCCTTACCAGCTGGAACGTTGTCCTTTATTGTATGGAATAGCAGAAAATATTACAAATGGCACATGTTGGTTCGATACTAAAACCATTCTATCATCCCCAAATTTACAGCCATTCACAGGCCGTTGCATCAAACGCAATTCCTTTGTAATCTCTGGTATTATGCTACTATTTGCAGAAACAGGTTGCACATTGTTCACTGCCTTTGTCTTTGGTTTTGACGATTGTGCTTTTGAATGTATGGAGCCAATACTTTCGTTGCTACTATTGTATTGATGCTTAATATCTTCCGAAAGCGTAGATGTTTGATGACTTATGCGCTTCTTATAATGTAGAGAGCCCACACGTCTTTCTGGTAAGGAATAGTCGCTTCCGGTAGTTCCCGTTCTAAGAATTTTTCATTAAATAAAACATTAAAATAGTAAATATAATGTATGTATTATTATTCACAAAGAAAAGGTGAATTTGTATGATACTATTCTTTTTTTCTGAGTAAATTTAAAAAGCCCATTTATTATTAACAGAAATTAATTTAGTAATATTTTCACAATTTCTGATCATATATTTAAAATAGTCAAAGGTAAGATCGCATCTTATTTGCTTAAAAATTAATTAAGAAATATTAATATTAAAATATAAATAATTTAATTTTTTATTGTACAAAGTCCATCTGTTTATCCATTATTTAAGAAAACTTATTTTCAAATCTATTAAAAAAACTACAGCTAAATAAAAAAAATCATAATTGCATACAGTATGAATTATACACCAGATATGCAAGTAATGCGTGGATGGAATGTAATCAAGTTTCACGATGTTTTTGTTTGCGATACCGTAGACGCTTTTGATAATGTTATCTGAATCCATTAAGTGTCATTCAATCTTATCTGTACCAAGACAGTCTGAAATGGAATATTATAGCGCAGAAATTTTCATACGCATTTAATTATCAACATTCTTTTTTATCAAAAGGATGTTTTGATGCGTGTAATTTAGAATATTTTAAACTTTATAAGATATGACAGTTTGTCTGCCACTTGCAGTTATCTAACTAGATTATCTAACTACAGAAAACTAGTTATCTAACTAGATTATCTTACTACAGAATATACATCATATCTTAATATAAAGCCTATATTAAAATTTGCACAATTAACATAATATAAATTTTCTAAAATATGTACATACAGTTATTTACTTTATAACGTTCAAGCAATTCTATTATCATAGACTATCACGACCTATTTCTGCAACAAAGGCTTAAAAGATAAGATAAAAAAATGTATTGTTAATGTACCTATGATAAGCAATATCTTCTTTAAAGGAACAATAATTCTAAAGAAATTAATTTTCACATATTATTTAAGATAAACATCTTGGCTTATATAGAATAAAGAACTTAATACAATTACATGTTTAACTTTGCGTTTTTCATTTGGCAGTTTACTTCGAAGCAAACTGTTACCTTCCTTTGTATGATGGAAGAATACAAACAACGCACGTAACGACAATTCACAACAATTAACTAGCAAATCGAATTTTGTTCTAAATTTAATTCTATCGAATCAAATTTTGTTCTATCGTTTTTTGCATTCTTAGGACAAATTCTGATTGGCTATAATCAAATCGAGGCTACTATGCATCTCTCAGGTTATTTCACCTGTCTTCTTTTATATTCCTTTGTATTACTGCTGACAAATTGTATTGCTTTTAATATTTTAGCACACTGCTGATAGCTGTTTTCGTATATAGTCTATTTATTTTGGCCGTATTGACCTCTTTATTTCTCTTGTAGAGGAAGGAGTCATTAATTTAATTACAACTACTACTACTACTACTAATAAAAAGGCTTGGTATTAGCCCGTAAATACAGGTATAGTAAGTCTTAAGCCTTAAGAAATTGATCAATTACATATTGCAATCACATATGAAAAGAATAATTTACTATATTTGGTCAATACCTTAAAGCTTAAGATTTACTACATCTAGGCTGAGTTATTCTTTCTTTTAGCAAACTTCAGCTCACTGTCTTATTCTCTTATTTCCTCATACTCTTACTCTTTTGTTTTGATTATCCAGTAAGTTAATTACTGGATACGAACCCTTATTATATTCGCAGAGTTAACTTAAGCGACCCAGGCTGACAAGTAAATATTTACCGTTCTCTAAACGAACTGTGCATGCCACAAGAAAACTGCATGTGATTTCTCTCCTGCTCCAAGAACATGGTAACTGCTGCCTTGGCAGGAGTGAGTAGTCCATCCGAATCAGAACTGAAGGAGTTGTGATCGGTGCCCTTGTGCACCGGCTGAGGAGAGTTGTTCTCTATCGTCTCATTCTGCGACAAGTTGTGCGTCTCCTCTGGGGGACAGACGACGTCTAGCACCTCCTCCATGGAGGGCTCAAAGTCGGCGTTCCGGCATACCTCCAGCACCGTCTGCTGCTGTTCAGACTGGCCATCGCTAAATCGGCGCGCGTGACTCGGCCCGCTGCGTGACAGGACGGCGAACTTGGTGTCCCGGTGACTGCCGTCGAGGGAGATGTTGGAGAGGAAAGTGAGGGCGGCCAATCGTCTACGTGAGTGATTTTTCTTTAGGGCCGCTGCCATTCCACGACGACGGACCGTTTCGGGATACTGGTGCCAAATACCGAGATGAGTAATGACAACGCGCGCCCGATGACAACGGCGGCGGCGGCGGCGGTGGTGGCGGCAACGACGACGACGTCGACGACGTCGACGGCAACGACGACGGCGGCGACGACGGCCTCGACTTTTTCGTACAACGACAACTAAGATCACAATGCATTGTCACTGCTGATACACTTAGTTCTAAGTTCGCTAGACACAATCACGGCCGTGCGCCACGCATACAAAGGTAAACCGGTACCGCTCATCATCATGCCGTTTCCACGGACGGGAGCCCTTCACTAACACGCGTTACCTTCCACACGCAACCGTATGACTTTGCCTACTACGCAACAATCGCGCCGATCCTCTCTCCCATTAGCGTCGCTCGGCTGAAATCCTAGAACGTGGGATTGCGCAGTAGCGCTTTCCACAAATACTCGCCGAAATATCTGGTACCGTTAGGCCCAGGGAAAACACGAGGATTCTTCTTCGTCGAATAAATAGTGAGTTATAAAAATTATATATCACCTTTTTACACAGATGGCAGTAAATAAGATCTTTAAATTTTCTGCGTCCAGTACTCCTCTTTTATGAATATTGATTTTAAAAATCAAAGTCAACGTTGTTTTAATAAGACAAAGTTTGTACAGGCACTCGCGATGTGTCGCGTATAATTTAAATATTGTAAATATTACGAAACACGTAACTGAAATCTTTATGCAGATGTGTCGAAAAGCTTCATTAAAAGTTTTACTTTAGACTTCGTTAGAAGTTTTACGTATATAATTAATTTTAGAAAATAATATATCGCAAAGAAGCAGGATATTTATTCAAACAAAATAATTTTAATAACTGTACGAGCACAGAATAACAAGTGATATAAATAAACATGTTCTATAAATAAACATGTGGAAATTTTCTGCAGGCGCCTGCGTTTAATTACGAGACTGTCTACCAGTCACATGGTTGTCCACGCGCGTAATCGCATGCGCGCCAAATTGAACAGAAGGAGAAAACATAAGGGGTGCTTTCCATTTGGGCTGGATTCGGGGAGACGCTATTAGCGCTATTTCTGTCATTCTATCTTCATCGTCCATTAGACGTGAGACAAGGATAGTACTACACAAATGGCGCTGATAGCACTCTGCCCAAACGCAGCCTTGATGACACAAGTCGACACAAGTCGGCACAAGTGTCGTTCTATCCTTGTTGACGGGTGGCACCCAATTGGACACGGCTCAATTGGACACGAGCCACTCACAGCGCTTGAGACTACGAAGCTCCTAAACACCGGTCGCTGTGATTGGTGGTGTCCAATCGAGCCGTGATCACTCGGGATCACCCCCTTGTTGACATTCAAAGAGTGACAAAGATAGAACGACACTTGTGTCGACTTGTGTCATCAAATGGAAAGCACCTAAGGTCTGTTCTTTATTGCTGCACTCTGAACCGGTGCAATAAGTTGAAGTGAAATAAACGTATGTTTGTTTCATTTCAACTTAATGCACTGTGTGTACTAGTTTAGAAAGTGCAGCAATAAAAAAAAACAGATCTATACATGCCAACACGCAGAAAATTGCATGTTTTGTTCGAATCAAAATCGAACAGTTGGCAACTCTACTTGAAGTAAGGTCTGTTTGCGTTGTTCGAAATTGTCAAAAATTTTTGCGTTTAAAATAAAATAAGTATTAGATCTGTTTGTGTTGTTTGTATTTTTTTATGTTTATATATATAGAATCTTCGATTTCTCTCTTTTTAAAGTCCGAATATATATTTCAATGCAAAAATTTTTAGAAAATCAGGCAACATGAACAGATTTATTCAGACGTTGAAGAGAGAGAAGGCAAAGATGCTGAATGCTGAGTGCATTTCTTCCATCATGGCGATCATAGGCCTATTCTTTTTGGCTGAACTTTTGCATCAGTTTATCTTTCTTTCTTTTCTCTCCAAGAGGAATGAAGAGGAAGAAAGATGAACCGGTGCAAAAGTTCATCCAAAAAGAACAAACCTCATGGCTGAGTGCAAAAGGTGCAAGTAACGCAGACAGATCTGTTGTGCCCAAGGACATAGATCTTTGGTTGTGCCGAATTATCGAAGTTTATTTGTATTCAGTAGGTTAGGGATCTTTTTCAAAATATTTTTTTATTTTCTATCAAATTGTTATCAAGTCATTAATTGTAATCTAATATGTACTGTCAACAAACAAAATGCACTTCTGTTCGTTATATTTAGAACTTTAATCGCTCAAGAGAGAAAAAATCGAAATTGAAACATTAAGAGAATTATTATAAAATTTCAGTCTATACTCTATGTAATTCTTGTAAAAAGAGAAGAAAAAAAATGAGTACTGAATACAAATTCGAGAAAGAAATAGACTGCAAGCAAGGGGCCGTTAGATCCGTACGGTTCAGTGGTAAGGAACTTTGTTTACTTCTGATACAATAATTTCATGAAACTATGTATATATGATTTTGTATTTTAGTGGACGGTTCATATTGCATAACATGCGGGTCAGACAGGAAGCTAAAGCTATGGAATCCGTACAAATCTGTTACATTGAAAACGTATGGTGGTCACGGTGACGAGGTTATGGACGCTTACGCGTCTTGCGACAGCAGTCAGATTGTATCTTGTGGATTAGACAAATCTGTAATCATCTGGGATGTGGCCACAGGCATGCCTGTGCGTCGTTTTAGAGGACATGCAGGTCCTGTGACAACAGTCAGGTTAATATATTATTTATAACTGAGTTTGAAGACCAATGCTATATTTTATTCAATAATCTAGTTCATATTAAGAATCATTACAAATTTATGCTTGATTCCATCAATGTAAGATTAACTTTAATCCTGGTTCAATTTATTTTTTATTTTTTTCTAATTATAAGTATTAGAAAAAAAACAAACAGTTGAACAGTGATTAAAGTTAATCTTACATTGGTGGAACTGGAACTTAAAGATCCAAATATTAAGTATAAAAATGTAAAAGTGCTTTTCTAACCAAGTAATCCCAATCAAAAATTCTGTCTTAATTCAATATAATTAAGTTTAATAACTTTAGAACTTAAAAAATAACATATACACACGAGGGTGGTTTGAAAAATCCACGCAAAAATGAAAACTACTTAATTTTTCGGGATAAAACTTTTTATTTTTCAATGTAGTCTCCTTTTAGGCTTATACACTTTGTCCAATGCTGCTTCAATTTGTTAATCCCTTCCAAATAGTAGGATTCGTTCAACTGTGCAAAATAGACATTTGTTTCTGCAATCACCTCCTGGTTTGAATAAAATCTCTTTCCCGCTAGCCATTTCTTCAAATTGGGGAACAAGTAATAGTCCGAGGGAGCCAAATCTGGAGAATAGGGGGGATGCGGAACGAGTTGGAACCTTAATTCCATCAATTTTGCGGCCACAACTGCACAGGAGTGAGCTGGTGCATTGTGATGGAAAAGGACTTTCTTGTGGACCAATCGTGGACTTTTTTCTTGCAGTTCGGTTTTCAAACGGTCCAATAACGATGAATAATATGTACCTGTAATAGTTCTATCCTTTTCCATATAGTTGATAAGAATTATTCCTTGCGAATCCCAAAAAACGGTCGCCATAACCTTCCTGGCCGAAGGAACAGTCTTTGCCTTCTTTGGTGCAGATTCCCCGCCAGTAACCCATTGTTTGGACTGTATTTTGGTCTCAGGCGTGATGTATCCATGTTTCGTCCACAGTGACGAAACGACGCTTAAAGTCCTGTGGATTCCGCTGATACAGCTGCAAATAGTCCTTGGAACACCTCACACAATTTCGTTTTTGGTCAACTATGAGCAATCGCGGCACTCATCTTGCGGATAACTTTTTCATACCCAAATGTTGATGCAAAATATTATGTACTCGTTCAATCGAGATGCCCATAGCACAAGCAATCTCACGCACCTTCATTCTTCTATCATCCAACACCATATCATGGATTTCTTCAATGATTTCTGGCGTAGTGGCTTCAACAGGACGTCCAGAACGTTCAGCGTCACTTGTGCTCATATGGCTACTCCGAAATGTTTGAAACTATTTATAAACTATTCTAAACAAAGGTGCAAATTCACTATAATGTTTATCAAGCTTCTCTTTAGTCTCCTGAGGCGATTTGCCTTTCATAAAGTAATGTTTGATCAACACACGAAATTCTCTTTCATCCATTTTTTGGAAATCACTCGACTTCCTCGATGCAAATGAACGGCAAATACAAAGAAATAGACCAATCTAGCTGAAACTTGGTATATGTTCTTCCAAAAGATGATACTAACTGAAAATAACCTTAATACGGGC
Organism: Trachymyrmex cornetzi; assembly: GCF_001594075.2. Taxonomy (NCBI): domain Eukaryota; kingdom Metazoa; phylum Arthropoda; class Insecta; order Hymenoptera; family Formicidae; genus Trachymyrmex; species Trachymyrmex cornetzi. The sequence continues at coordinate 775,483 of NW_017295730.1, read as the reverse complement.
CAATGTTGCCATCTCTCTGACTTTGCACGAACTTTTCAAACCACCCTATAATAATATTTAAACATGATATTTCTAAAATACAAATTTTATTGAATGTATTAGAATACATATTAATTCTGTTATGTTACACTGATTTGATCTAAGTTTAAAAGTGGAATACAAATATTTTGCATTATCAACTACATATTTTATCTAATGGCATAATAAAATTGAATATTTTATTGAATATTTAACTGGTTTCTATATTTATAATAAGCATACATTTTTATGTCAATTTGTATATGACGATTTTAATGTGCATCACTGCAATTTCCAATTGAATTTACTATTATTATTAACTAAGCTTAATATTTCTTGTTGCAATCACAGATTTAATGAAGAATCATCAATGATCGTTTCTGGATCTCGTGACAACAGTGTTATGTGTTGGGACGGACGTTCCAAAGCGCAAGAAGCAGTACAGTCTTTGAATGATGCTAAGGATTCTATTTCTAGTGTGAGAGTTTCAGATCACGAAATTTTATCTGGTTCTTTCGATGGCAAAGTACGCACATATGATATACGAGTAGGAGAACTTTGTGAAGATTATATGGGAGGTAAGAAATAACAGATTTAAGATTATTTATTAGAGAGGAGAAAATAATACGATACAAATTTTTTAGATGCAATTACATGCGCCAGTTTTACTAGAGATGGACAATGTATACTTGTCAGTTGTGCGGGCGATGTAGTTAGATTAATCGACAAGGACTCGGGAGAGTTACTCGGCGAATTTACAGGACACACTGGGAAGGATCTGTGTCTAGAATCTAGCGTAGACTATCAAGATACAAAAATTCTTTCCGGCTCGGCGGATGGGAAATTATGGATTTGGGATCTTGTATCTCAAAAAGTGGTCGCGAAGCTCTCAGGTTTTAAGCCAACCAAGCATCCTACTGTATCTATAAGCGTTCATCCACAGAAGAATTGCTTTCTCGCTTCTAACGGATCTAATATATTGATGTGGAGCACGCAGTCTCACACAGATAATGAATAATAGTGAAACTTGTTCCATTATTATCCCTTTATGTACAAAGTAAGTTCAAAGTCTGTGATTTTTAATAATTTTAGTTTTAATAATTTTTACAATTTTTCAAATTGAATGTTTATTATGACTATGTACATATCATTAATAATAATGATTATTTTCAAAGTCAAACCATTTTAATGATTAATGTAGTCACTTGTCCACCTGATAATTTTTGTAAAAATTGTAGAAAGATCCCACATAATTATATAGGAAATTAAGCCTGAGTGAAATGTTATCTTACATATTCATAATTAGATTATTGCCAAATATTTTTAATATAAAATTAACTAGCATTGTTTTTTGAAAAATTAAGAAATTATATGTAGGGTAAAGTGTATGGTATTTTGAAAATGATACAATTCCAAACGAAATATAATTTGAATCTAATTTTCAAAGTTTAAAGATAAGTTATTGTGTGGAGGATATTAAAGGTTACCAAACAGGAAAAAATTAAACTTGAACTTCGAAAATTGGATTCAAATCTTATTTCATTCAGAATTATACCATGTTTGGAACTGTACTATTTTACCCTATTATTATACATACAGGGTGTTTTCAAATTCGCGCCCGCGAAGTACAAGCCGTCATACTTTACAATAAAAGAAACAATTTTTTCCTTTTGCAAAATTGCGTCTGACGAGTAGTTTTTGCAGGAGAGCAGGTTGAAGTTGTACAAGTAAACGCAAAAATTATTTATCAAATGTAATTTTACTAAAGGAAAAAGTTCGTTTTAGCACAAAAAACAATTTTTTCCTTTAGCAAAATTGCGTCCGATAAGTAGTTTTTGCAGGAGAGCAGATTGAAGTTAACAAATAAGCGCAAAAATTATTTATCGGACGCAGTTTCGTTAAAGGAAAAAGGTTGTTTGTTTTAGCATAAAGTATCACGTCTTGTACTTCGCGGGCGCGAATTTGAAAACACCCCGTATATAGCTGTATCATTTGCAATCAAATTTCTTATACACAGAGACCCTATTACCAGAATCTGGCCATAAGCGATTTGGTGAAAATCCTACAGGAGAGAAAAATATATATAATTTCTCCTTGTATATGTACTACCTTATACTACTACACTCTAACTAATACTACTCTAACTTATACACTCTAATTTATACTATCTCGCTCTATAATCTTAATTAAAGTTATAGAGTGAAATAGCATAAGTTAGAATGAGATAATGTATGTATAAGGAGAAATTATACGTATCTTTCTCTTTCATAGGATTTTTACAAAATCGCTCGCGGCCAGACAGTAATAGAGTCTACTCATTCATATAAGACATATTTGTAAAGCAAGTATATGTTCTCTTAGGCAGTCAAATATTGATCATGTTCGTGGCAATGAACGTAGAATTCCCATTCGACTGACAAACAAAAAAAAAAAAGCGAAAGAATTCCATTTGGAAGTAAATGTCTGATTCGCACACAGGTACAAGTGCGTGTTTCCGGTGTCGCGCGTAAACGTAAAAATTTCACATCGCTACTCGTCGTCCGTCGCTTGCGGAAGAAGGAGGTGATGTCTGCCTTTCCGGGTTAAGCTGGGCAGCGTATCGCAGCGTATCGTACGATCAGCCGCGGAGCGCCGATTCGCACACGTGCGACGCGACTTTCGAGCGTGTACGTGTTTTAACACCGCGGCGCCGGCTCGACTCGAGCGGGGCGAGCGGTAAAGGAGATCTCTTGTACGTATATTAGAACGAGAGGATAGGAGCGAAACTGCGCGCGCAGGTGGCGCGATATCGGTGCGTCAGAGTCGCTGGTCGGCCGGCGGAGTCTCGCCCGGGAGAACACGCGAGGGAAAGAGAGATAGAGAGCGGTGTTACTCACTGGGTGATCGAGCGTGGCAGAGAGAAGCGACAGAGAGCGAAAGAAACCGGCGGAGTCGCAGTGGCGGATTAAAAGACACGTAGGAGTTTCAACTAATTTCGAGATTCCTTATCACTGGTAAACATTTCAAATTAAGAAAGTGTGCCTCAAAGAGAGAGAGTGAGAGAGAATGAGTGAGAGGGAGAATTAATTCTGTTGTATTCTCTGTTTAGTTATGTAATTGTTATTAACTATAAAACTTAAAAAACTTATGACTTTATAAATAATATATACATATATATGTTTTTTTATATATATATATATATATATATATATTGGTCGTATTTTATTCTTATTAAACGAAGACTTGAGTAAACATGGAATTATTGCACTTTTAATAGTTCCCCAAAAATAGAAATCTTTAGGCGCGAGATGACTTCAATTTCTTCATCTCTGTATTATTAGAAATTTAAAAGTCTCGTGAAAGATTTCAAACGGATGCGGGATACGATAACTATCTGTTATAATAGCTTCTTTATGTGACGACGATCTAACGAGAAATGAAACGGAAACTGAATGAAACACGACGATGTGGGGGCTCTTTCTCGCGTGAACGTATCGTAGCGGCTGCGAAACTCGCTGCGAGTTCGATGATTGGAAAATTTTAAATTTGAGGATCGTCGGGGGAAGGTGATTATTTTCGATGGAATTGTTGCAGATGCGTAAGTTGGAGCATTCGCGTTGGAGATCCGCCTCGAGGCCGAGGGCTGAAATTGGAGGGCGCTGACGCCTCGTCGGCGCGACAATCCGCCACTGTCGGATCGACGCAGCACAGCAGCACTCGGCAGGGCCAGGAAAAGGCGAGGGAGAAGGACGGAGAATACCTCGCGATACGCGCACGGATGACGGAGGTGGCCGCACACGGGGCGGGCCGGTCGGTCTCACCACTTCGTGGAGTGTATTTTTTCCTATAGCCACAAGTAACCGCGAGGAGACCGATTGACAGACCGATTGAAAGATAGGCGGAGAAGGACGGGAGCAACGAGGGCGGCGAGTGTTGATGAGAGGGCGCCGTTAATGAGAGAGACAAAGAGAGAGGGAGCGAGACGTCCGATTGACGTGTTTTGAGAAGACCCCGATGCCGAACGGTGGCTGGACCGCGTGGTCTTGCGAGGAGGCTCCATCAGTGATCGCCGCAGTTCCGTCCGATAGCAGAGGGCATTGTTATTGTTATTGTTGTTGATCGATATTCGTAAGAGGGAAGAGAAGAAGAGAAGAAGAGCGAGAGAGAAGGCCAGCTGGGGTGAAACGAGAGAGGCGGGGAGAAGAAACTGTCGCGGCAGGAAGCACCGCGGAGAGGTTGGCAACGGTGGTGGTGCCCGCTGCCGTTGGGTGGTGGTGGTTCGCCGTGACACAGTGTGGTGGAACGGAGGCGACGAAGGACACGACCGTGAGAAGAAAGAGGGTTGTTATGGGGCGAGAATTCCGTGGCGTGCTGCTGCTCGTCGCGCTGGCCGTGCTGGCAGCCGCGGATGCCTTCTCGACCGACAGTAAGTCCGCACCTTTTTTTGTCAGAACGTCAAACATTTTCATGTCGGAGGGACAGCGATAGCGAGCGAAAGGGGTGCGCGCGGGATGGGGGTGGAAAGCGGGGGAAGAGCTGGTCCTCGATGCCTTGGCTCGTATACACCCAGCTGCATCCTCGTTGGAATCCGTCACTTGTCCCACGCTCGTTTCTGGGACTCTCCCCGGATGATGTCCTGACATTTTCGATGAAATTTTCAGTTATTATCAATTTCACCTTTCCGCCGCTGCCCTCCCCCTCTCGAGAGGCACGTCAATGAGAGATCCGTGGATTTTGACGTAGCGTTATTTCTCTCTGCCTCGAGGACGGATTATTTATCCCGCGTTATTGGTCGCCGCTAGATATCGGGAGGAGACAATCGATTTATTTACAATCGTAGTCGTACGCGCCGCTATTGTCAACGTCATCGCACTGTCAACGTTAATGCGAGACGCGTGTCAGAGATTAATTGCACCGTGAAATCACGTATTATTTTGAAAGAGAGACGAGATCCTTGCGAAACCTTTAAAAAACACCGGCGAGGACGCGAGAGGGGATTTCATGGCGGCCGTTTCTCTCACCCCGAGTCCATCTCCGAAATTTCTATTCTCATCTCGTCGAATATCTAATACGCTTGACGTGTAAATCCAGTTTTGAAAAATCATTGTTATATCAAATTTGCAGAAATTAGTAATGTTATGTCAGATCTGCATCTCAAAAATTTAAACGTCAATCAAAATTATCCAGACAACAGTCTAAAATCGGGATGTCGATACAGAACATTTTATAAGACACTTTTATCGCCCTAAAAGACATTCAATATCCATTTCTATTAAAGATTAACTTTAATCTGGATTTTTTCTTCAAACTAGAAAAAGATAGAAAGTAAGTTAAACCAAGATTAAAGTTAATCTACATTAGTGGTTTGCACATCTGTTGCCGTTTCCGTAGGTACTCAATACTTTGAGACGATTTCTTCTTTCCTTTCGACTGATATGAGATATATTTCTTCTGCAGATGACGTTGTCTACCTTGGAAGCAGACAATAATGCATCTTATCTTAATTTTAAAATATATACTATGTAATTAATTTTCATCGCTGAAGAGGATTAGAAGACTAACCGAAACGTTACGATTGATCTTGTCATGTTGAAGAATATATAATTAACATTCGTTTTGTAATTAATTTTATAATGATTTTAGATCCCTTTTTAAATATCAGCGTAAGAACTTTAACATCATTAATCAAAAGGAATATTACTACATTTTGTTTAAATTTTTAATCTACATTGGAGCGTAGAAACGGACATGAAAGATGTCTTATGTCTCGATTTTGGACTTTGGATAGATACATATCCGTTCCTACCAATCCCAAGGAACACACAAAGTCGAGAAAAAGTTAAAATGATGATTTTTTGTTACAAAATTTGACTTTAAACATCAAAATAAAGTTATTTTGATTTTTGTTGACTTTATTTTGAGTTTTAACGTTAAATTTTGTAAATAAAAAAAATCATCATTTTTAACTTTTATGATGTCAAAATAAAGTTATTTTGACTTCTCTTGACTCGGTACACCTTTGGGAACTTTAATCTCGGTTCAACTTGCTCTTCATCTTTTTCTGATTCTAGAAAGAGATGAAGAGTTAGTTGAACCAAGATTAAAATTAAAATGCATTCGTAGAAACGGACATTAGACCATTTTCAATATGACTGGTTCGTATTGGGATAAGTGATAAGTGTGTTGCTATCTTCATGTGTTCTCGTTCTGTCACGGCCAATCGCTCGCAGCATCTTTCCGGATCGCGGAGAGACGAGCCCCCGAAAAAGGCGCCGCGGTCGAGACGTTCGATTCAGCTGACGCGAAGTCGCATATTATATAAGCCCGATAGGCACGACCCACACGACGCGACGTCGTCCCGTTTTCTTAATGGTCGCGTATACTTGTTTTTCATTGAACGACTGTGTATGTTTCCGTTTCTGACATATACATGTACGCAAATGAAATATTAGCATCATTGAGAGAGAAAATGGAGTAAAGTGATAGTTAACGTTGATTTGTTCTGATTTCTTTAATAATGCTTCCTGCATGACACACGATATTTAAAATAACGAGTAAACGATGTTTGGACACGTGTTAAAAAATTAATTTCCTTAAAACAAACCTTAGGGAACGTCAAACGTCGATTTTTATTAAATTTTTTTACAGTTTCTTACATCAAAGTATGAAAAAATCTATCATTAATTTTAACTTTTAAGTCTTTCAATTAAAAAAAAATTATTTTACACAAATACTCAATTTTACATATGTTTAAAGTAGTATATAAAGTTTTTTTGCATGTGGAACCGTTTCTTAAATATTACTATTATTTTAGTATTCTATGTGTGTCGAGTTTCAAAAAGTCAGATGTAGATTAATTCTTAAGAAATATTACTTCAAACATTTGTAAAATCGGGTATTTGTATAAAAAAAGTTTAACTGAAAAACTTAATTTCAACTAAAATTAATAATAGATTTGTCCATATTTTAATATTAAGACGTAGGGTAACTGTCCCTATTAATGTGCCTTTTAGCCAATTTGCTTATTACTGAATTAATTATTAAATATTGTAGCTTTAATTTTATCTGCTTGCAATCAATATCGGTTTTTCACTACTTCTTTTTTTTATAATATTTCTTTAATCTAGAAAATGCTTTATAATGCTTTTGACAAAAATAGAAAACATATTTTTGTCCCTATTAGTGAGTCCTCTAAGCGGCGATGGCCCTATTAATGTGCCCTTAATTTGTGTGCCTATCCACATTTGACTCATTTTAACATGTAGTTACTAAAACAGGTAATAAATTTAAGCTAATTGTGTTTATGTTAATATTACATAAATCATTATTTCAATTATGTTTATTTCAAAGTACACTCATAACACAACGTTCTCAGCTCCAATACAGGGCACATTAATAGGAACAAGCTTAAAATCTTGTGGTACGTATTACTAGATTCACATAAATTCCTCGTATATCTTTCGAAAAATATTTAAAATACTTTAATACTCAAAAAATAAAATATTATCTTCGGCATCGTATGCATTAATAATTTAAGTTAACAAAAAAAAATTTTTTCCTTATTTATTTGTGCTAATTTTCTTTATGACCTATCGAAATACAAAAGCACACTAATAGAAACAGGCACAGTAATTGGGACAGTTACCCTAACTATAAAAAATATGAAAAAAATCTGCGTCTGACGTTGTCTGAAATTGTCAGAGATAAAAGCTAGTTCTAGTTCGTAACACTCCTTGTATATTATACGCGACATATATAATTAAAAGATCGTCTTACTATTTTATTAGTTTGATGTTCATTGCACGAAAAGAACAGTTTTGCTAAAGTGTCTAAAAATTTAACATAAAATAGATTTGAAAATAATTTTGTTTGATCATTAAAATAATTTTATAGAAATTTCAAGCATGATAAACAATACTGTAAAAAAATTTTGACATTGTAGGAACCAGTTTGTACTACATAATTATTTTTATGATTCAATAAAATTATCAGATTTGTAATTGGCTAAAATTTTAAATATTTCAGCAAAACCGATCTTTTCATGAGGGATTCAAAATTTTCCGTCTTATCTCTGTTTTCAACAATATGGATTAAATTTAATCTTTTCAACTTACATACTTTTTATATTTGTCTAGTTTCAAAAATTAGAAATAAATGAAAAGTAAATTCGAATCGAGATTAAAGTTAATATACATATATTGATGGCATTAATTATTAGACTCGTAGATTTTTTAAAACTTATTTTTGACGTAATAATATTTAATTTATTTATATTTGAGCATTTATATTTTTGCTTATTAAATACGCACGTGTTTATATAAATGTAGGTTAAAGACTAAGATTTAGAATATCGTGAACTTAAAAAAAAAAAAGAAGAAAAGTAAAGAAAAGAAAAAGGCTCCATGTACACATGCTTTTCTATCTCATACATTTGCGATTATTCTGACAATTCAAATAGATTAATCCATCCCGTCTTTTAATGAATTTAAATTTGTCTGATTAAGTGATGATTTATGAGTAATATTTTTGGATATTGAAACGAATTTACAAGCCAGTCTTTCATTCACATGAACCGCACATGAATAGAAATAAAAATTAAATTGCGTATTTCGCAAAAAGCGAAAATTGCTGCTGAATCTAACGAAGTAAAATTTTCTCTCGATTTTTCCTGATTAAGGTTTTCAATTCGCCGTTTAATTCTCCGAAGTCGTTGGAGTTTCGAACGAAGGAAAACTGTTTCGAACAAGAAAATTTGTCGATAAAATTGCACTACTTTCCTTCCTGCGTTTCGCTAGAACCCATAGACTTATTCCACGAATACTGAATCCAGCGTGTTCGCGAAATATGTTTTAGTATAACAGCCAAAAGAATTAAGGCACGCACATACTATATAATTACAGATATGCGGGCGCAATTAGCGTAATGATTCTTCCAGTAAATCCAAGCGCCACACAAGTCAACAAAATAGAACTCCGTTGATCGTGAACGTTTATTTGATCGGTTTTGACCGCCCTTACACATTCGCTCTGATGTTCGCATCCTATATAGGGTTTTACAATCGGCTTAATGCTGGGCTATTACTGGTTGCCACAAGTTCAATTACTGGCGCAGTACTGACTAAGTACTGGATGATAACTTGGACTCTGTACTGATTTAGTCATTTTATCCAGTCATTTGTCAGTGATAGCCCAGTATTGGCTGACAGAACTTTGGCCGCCATTTAACAGCCAATCATTCGCCAGTGATGGCCCAGTACTATAAGTTGACAGAATCTTGCCAATTGACAGTCGTAGCATTGGTTTTGTTGTAACTGCTGGCGATCCTATAATGTACGTCCTGATTTCCAGCGGCCTATTAGCATCGTCCGATAATTTCACCGAGGAATTCTTGAGGCAGCACAAAACGCAGTGGAAATAACCGGAGCGCACGTTCCACGTGATAAATCTGTGTCGGCGATTCCCACCGGGAGTTGTTAAGGTGTTCTGTGGATCAATGCGCAGATCGTATGTGAATTCGCAAAAACTTTGATCTCAGATTGTCTGGACTCGGCTTGGATTACTGCCGTGTACCGTTCATGCTATTTCAGATCCGTTCGTCGGTATCATCGCAAGATACCTGATACCTTTTATAGGAAATTCGCGTTCTACGATCGTTAAATAAATATTTTCCAGCGCGTATGTTGTAAGGACAAATCACATGTTATTAGTAACGAAAATAAAAGTATTAAATAACGTTAAAATGTTGGTACAAAAATAATAATAGGTTATTACATAAATAATAACGTTGATATACAAAAATACGTAATAATAGATTCACATGAATAATTGAATAATGATACTGCATTTTGCTCATTTGCTGCAATGGCAGCGTTTAGCATAAAAAGCAGCTCTGCAACTGTTGTAGGTTCTTTAATATTGGTTTATATATTTAGAGCTAATGAGGGACTAAGGGCAAAACCAATCGTATTAAAGAATATTACGACAATTGCAAAGCTGCTTTGTCTGCTGAACGCAGTCAATAACTTAAAAATTTTCAATGTTTTTTAGTTGTTTATAAAGAAAGAACAGAAACAAGAAAAAAAGAAAAAATACCAAAAAAAAAACAATCATATTCTTCTACAATCAATTATTACATTAAAATTGTATTTTAATCCTTAGTACGTACGATGATTTTTCAATTCCTTATCTACCACACTCGATGAGTCGTTGATGTCCCGAATTAATTTTCATTAATTTTATAATAAAGATATTATTAAGTGATTCTTACATATATTCAAACATCCTCACAAATTATTTATAAAGTTGTTTATTTAAAAAAATGAAAAAGGACAGTCATCATTATTTAGCCAAGTATTTTTAATAAAAGAAATACAAAGAAATACGATCTAATTATGAGTAGTACCAATAGTAAAAATTAATAGTGTTACAAAATTTTAACGATTTAAAACATTCAAATTCTATTTTCTAAAAACTGGTTTTTTAGTTGCGTAATTGTTGTAACAAATAAGTGATATGTAAGAGTAAAATTGCACGGTTTCTTCACTCGTTTGCTCAATGAGCATATTAGATAGAGATAAGTATCTATCTATCGTCAGTGAGAATTGTGAGGTAACCTTGTCGACAGTTGATACGCAAATGAGCTACGATAGATTATGTTTGATTTTATTACTGCTGCGTTCACGTTGGAACGAGGCGCGTGTCGCGCTTGCATCCATAGTAGTCTTCTAACGACGAGTCACTCTAATTATAACCCGCTACAGATCTTGGCGTTATCTCAATTCATTTATTTATGAGACTATAAAGCTTCGCAAGGCAAAAAAATGTAAACGACAAGCGATTTAAGCAAATGAATTGAGCGATCGAATGTATGTATTATAATGAAATATTAATTTTTGAACAAAATTAAGTGAATTAAATTAATTTTTTAATTAAAAATAACGATTGATCGATTTCATGAATGCTTAAGTTCCTTACGTTTCTTTATGCCGCTTGTTAAATTGTGTTAACTAGCCGTTGAGTTTTTCTCAGTGAATTTTTTTCCCTTTGGTTCTCAGGTAAGGTAGCTTGTCCTTTGAGGCAGTTCCGATGTGCCAATGGCAGATGCATACCAATCTCGTGGGTCTGTGACAAATCGGACGATTGTACTGACAATTCCGACGAAAGCCCGGAGGAATGCAAAAGTAAGTCACGCGCAGAATTATACGAAATACAAATTAATATACATAACAGCGATGACATCGAGAGCGATCTATATACCGTCGAGCGAAAATTTGCGCAACTCTTTGACGTATCAAATTCGTATATGTAACTTCTGTGTCCAAAACGGACACATCATTTTACATAATAAATAGGTATTAGTGTTGCGTGATTGAACCATTAGTCATTTATGCGTGAAATTTTCTAAATTTTTCAATCCTCATAATTGTACATGTTTTAAAATTACTTTTTCAACTCTACATTTGCTCGTGAACGAACGCTAAATCGGAGTTTTACGGAATTATTTAAATAAAGTTATAGAGAGAATTTTTAATAATTACTTTTAAATCGAAGAATGGAATAAAACAATCATTTTATTTTTATAACCGTTATAGACTTTAAATTCTTACTTGTGTCACGTACGATCTTAATAAATAATTCATTTTATTTTTGTTTAAGAAATTTTTTGCGACAAAATGTAAAACCCCAGACTTACGTGCCGAATATTTAAATATTTATGATTATATTAGTAATATATTAGCAGTTTATGCGTAGAATTTTGTACATGTTTCGTTTTCAATTCTCGTAATTATATATGTTTCAAAAAAATTTTTTTTTATTCCACATTTGTTCTTAAGCGAATGTCACCAAATCAAAGTTTTACGAAATTATTTATGTATAAAGTTGTAGAGACTATAGAGAAAGAGAAAACTTTTTAATAATTTTATCTTGAGATCGAAGAATGGAATTAAATAATAAATCATTTTGTTTTTATTCGAGAAGTTTTTATATATATATTTTTTAATATATATGTAATTTTCACGAGTACTTAAATATTTATGATTTCCATAATTCACTTCGCGTTATTTACAACTTGGTTTTACGACGTCAGTATAGAAGTAACATCCCAAGCGTAATTGCGTGCGTAAGAGTGACGCAAAGAGGAAATATGATAAGATGTTTCGGAAGTTTTGCGCTGTACTACTGTGAAAGTGTGTGTATACGCAACACATACGACTGCATACGCGCGCGTGCAAATGTATTCGTTAATTAAATGAAGATCTGCTGACAAATAAGCCGTTCGCGTATTTGCGTTCTTGCTCTGTTTTATTGATCTCGAATGAATGTCTCAATGACATGTCGAACTTATTTTCACGACTGCGATTTAAAGCCATAGCGAACTTCGGCTCTGCAGCGTTCGATCGATCGTACTTGGGGGATTTGTTTACGAGGCACTGTACACCAAACAGATCGCATCCTGATCGATTTACATAATAACGCTTAATAACTATAATAATACGACGTGGTGACATTATGTTATTTATGTAGATTCGGTATATTGCAAATAATTTACTGAATCTTAATGCATATTTCTTTGAATAATATTAAGTAAACATTTATTTACAATAATTAAATATTTATTCAATAAAAAATGATAATTAAATGAAATTAATGGTCTTTAAATCGAATAAATATAGGTTTATATTATATTTAGTAAATATTTATATTTAGAACTATTCAAACAAATATTTATTAAAATTTAGTTTTTTTTTTCAGTGTATCTAAAATAATTTCACAAAACGTCTTGCGTGATTAATGTTGAATTTATGACATTTTAATCAAAATTTGAATTATGTCTCCATTTATATATTCGCTTGTTTTTACATTTCCTTTCGCTTGATGCTATATCGATTGTTTATCTGCCACAAGGAGGAAGTTGCGCAAACGACGTCGTCCAAAGATTCGTCCAAAATTATACGAGGAAATAATCTCATTGACGCATTTATTGCGCCTGACTTTATCTTACTATAGTCTTGTATTGATCTACATAATACTGTATCTTTGCGATTTTAAGGCGGCTCCAGATGACTTGGCCAATGTACGCCAACATTGGTTGTGTTCAGTAGCAAAAGCAGTTTTGCAACAGTTACAAGATTCTTTAATAGGATTGGTTTATACTCTAAATCTGTGAAGAAATAAAGGCAAGAACCAATTATATTAAAGAATCTGACAATAGTGCAAAGCTGTTTTTTCTGCTGAACGCAGTCATTAATAAATATTGTACACACATACATATAACATGCAAATTATTATGGTGATATTTTCTTAGAGAAAATGAACCTAAAAGTTTTAGGACTTTTTTCCTAAATATATCTTAACTAATTTGTGACTATCAGAAATCTGCGTATTAGTTTCTGAAATTTTCTTGCGCAGGACGCCTGAGATAACTCCTAAGTAAAGCACTTTACTAAGTAAATGATCAAAATAGCTACAAATTTGATTACTAAAGTCACTTTTCAATCAATTCCAACTCATTTTAACGTCATTTTGATGTTATTATGACTTTGCTGTTTGGACCAATATTATCCTTGCTTAAAACTAAATTTTAATAAAAACTCGTTTATTAATACATCAGACATTAAAAGACTAATTAGAAAAAAATTTTCTATAATATTATTAAAATAAAAAACAAAATTAATTTTTAAAAATTAATACGTTTAAAAAGCAATTACTTGAAATAAAATATTGTCTTTTACAATAAAAGACGTATGGTCACAAATATAATTATACATATGAATATGGGCCAATATTTAGCAAATGTGTATACAAGTTGGCTCACATTGGCCACTGAAGCCACCTTTAGACTAATATTTGATTTGTAGTACGATAAAATTTTCAAATGTATTAATTGACTACAGAATAGAGAAGTCCGTGAGTTTCCAGAAATTTTCTATCTCTTACAGCTAATTAAACACTTAAAAAATTTGTCCTACGACAAATGAAATATTAGTCTTACTCTTGCTCTGATGGTCTTTTTTCGTGGATAAGCGTAATCATGAATTGTGTCATTTTCATGTAATTGTTTATTTGCAATTCGCAAACGTTGAAAAAGACTAGTAGCTTCGTCAACCTATTATTTCTAGATACGATATATCCAAATACTCATTGATTCGCTGAGCAAAATTTACGATAGCTTTACGAATAACCTTTAATTTTCAGAAATTGTATGAAATTTTATAAGTGCAGTATATTTATTTCTCGATTAATAGTGGTGATCTCTTCATGCTTTGGCGCTTTACCAATTATTTGAGTGACTGTTTTTGTGAGGAAAATACTAAAATGAATAATATCGCTGTGTGCAGTATATGTAATTATTTTCGAACATCCTACATAGTTTATCTCTGTATTCTAATAGGAGTGATTGAGGAATGCATTTCACCGCGATATGATTATAACTCGACTTTGAGTTTGCATCATGAATATTTGCTCGATAGTATATGTATACAGCGGAACATGAATATTTGCTTGATAACATACATGGTACGTACATATAACAAGAAAATCTGAAGCTTACAACGCAGCAATTTCTTGCCTTGTACTAGCTAGTCTGGCGCCTCATGATAAAAAGAAAAGCAGACAAGGGCAAGGAACAAGTAATCGCTATAATTTTATGAATATGTGATTATAGTTCCGACACGTGCAATTCCACAAAAATACTGTAATAAAAACTCGTCGTCCTTGTCGGTTTTTTCGATAGAGAATTAGCGCGAGCAAGATGCAGCTTCTTGTTAATCTTGCATCAGACAGAGTGATCTAATCTGCTCTGCCTATTAGAGAAAACAAAATTGCGGCGTATGCTCGTGTGTTTATCTCATTTGTCCATTAAATCATTGAGCTACTTAAAATTTGGTTCAGAAAATCTTGAATGATAAGAGAAATATCGAAAATAATATCTGGCAATGTTTGAAAGATATTTTTAAAAATAACTATATATTCATATAATTGATTTAATATTATTTTTTTAAATATTTAATATGTGATTATTTAATATAATTTAATATTTAATTTTTAATATATATTAATATATATTTTTATGTACATAAAATTTAATTAACATTTTAATACACATTAAAATTTAATATTCAATATATATTATATAATTATTGTGTATATCTTAATATTAACGTAAAAAAATAATTATTTTTTTGACGTTATAAATTTTCAAGGAACATTTCTACATTCATATTGTCAATAAATGTAGCTATTTGTTGCCCCAACCACTCTCTTAAACATCGCGTGTACATATCGTGACACGGCATTTTCGCATTTCCTTTAGTTATATTTCTCAAATTAGTCCCATTGTGTAGTTTTACACCATGCTCTCCGTAATACAACGTAATTGTAGTTTTGTAGAGCGTTTAATTTTCCGTAGAAAGATTCCCTCTCTTGCATTCGTATAAATTGGTTCCACAGGCCGCGGGAACGCAAATAAACAAGCGGCTAAATAAGCCACTAAATAGACAAACTGCGGCACGATAGCGCAACGACGTGAAATAATAAGATAGAAAAGGCAAAGGAAAAGAAAGACCACAAGGGAAAAAGAGTGCTATCTAACGAGCAAAAAAGAGCAATAAAAACGAACGAGAACTGCCAAACGAACCGAACCGACATTGCCCTTTGTCGTTTCCCAGAACATTCGCAGAGCTTGCACTTTGCACGCAGATTTTACAGTGTGGCGACTATTTCGTCTTTTCCTTTCTTTTTTTTCTTAGTCGATTTCTTGCGTGTCGACTGTCATTTCGACTCAATATCTCGAATCCCACTTATTCTGTCGATTTTCTCTCACTTGTCCGAACCGTTTCAACCGTGTCGCCGATTTCAACAGCTGATAATCAGTTTCGACCCTCGAGCGGACCATTTCCTCAAACGATCAAATTTCATCTTCAATTAGAATCGTGAACGAGATTCGTTATGAATCTTGATAGAGAGAAATAGAGTGAAGCTACAGATTTTCATGTAGTACATATATCAATGTCTTACGAATTGATAGAGGCAAATCAATTATTCCAGAAATGCTAATCTCATGTTAGTCGCTCAAGATTTTTCGTTAAATTGTTTCGACGAAAGGCAATCCCGTAAATGTACAGATGCTATTAAACGAAACAGATCGTAGATTCATCAATTAATCTTGGTCACCGTGACCTAAGGCACGGTGCAATGCCATTACTCCGACACGGTCGCAAGGTCCAAACGACATTGCATCAGGCGCCGAGGTTTTTTTTCCTCATTTCGTGCTTCTTTCACATTGAACTCTTTCGTCAGATGAGCCGCGGTTCTTCCTTCATTTTTTTATCCAGTGAATCCTTGGCTTGAACGCACCCTATAAGCGGTCTGTTTTCTGTGGCTGAACTAGTGTACACTTTTGGAACTTAAAGTGAGATAGGTATATGTTTGATATTTGTCGAAAGCGAGAAAGAGAATTCTAGTGCAGTCTAGTGCAGTCTAGCGCAGGAACAAAAAACAGACCACTTATAGGGTGCGTTCGGGGAGACACTATTCGCGCTATGGCTACGCAAACGCTACCAACGCTGTTTGTGGAGCCAATAGCGCGATAGCATTAGCAAGCTCCATGAACGATCCTAACGTAGCATTGGTAGCGTTTAATCAGAGAAATATATTCGTCGATGATGAGTTAATATGTAGGGGATTCTGTTTTCAATCACCAACCAAACTTTTCTCTGTAATTTAAATTTGTAGGGTTTTATAAAGTATTTGTAACGTAAATTTTTAATTTTCTCTCGTAGTGAATAACAGAACGCAATCTCTATGATGGCTTGCCGCTAAGCCGAAGTGAACAATGTAAACTAGATCAAAAAATTAATAGTTACACTGAGTAAATTAATCAGATGAAAGGAAGAATCCTTGAGCATCCGTTGTCGATTTGAAAAGAAGCGTATCTACATCTAATAAGGACCTTAAACATCTGCAGCGGAATACCCTGCCGCGCTATGCCGCAATAGTAACTTTTTTCCGTACACGGGAATTAAAAATCGCCAGTAACAATAAGATACCTTTGATTTTCATCTGTAATGAAATCAAATAAAAAAATCACACAAATGAACTCTGCAAAAACTTTGAAAAGTTAAACATGATATACAAGCAAGAATTATTTTCATTTCAGCCTAGTGGCAAGCAGAAATTGAGATTGCATTCACTACAATAAAATTTGAAATTCACATGTTACGTACGTACGTTTACTCTACGAAATTCTAGAGAGAAAAAAAGTTTAGTGCCACTCGAGAACAGAATTCCCTCAAACATTAATCTAAGTCGTTCACGGATCTGTAAATGCTAACGCTACCAATACACTACCTTGGAAGGAATAGCGTTGATAGCGCGCAGTTTTGACGTAACACGCTACCATTAGTGACGTCATGATCGTATTTGTTAGCGCTATCTGCAGCTCCGCGAACAGTTTGTAGCGCTAAATAGGGCGATTAGCGGCTCCCCGAACGCACCCATAGTATTGCAGTACTTGTGGAATTAACCACAACCTACATTATATTATTGAATGGTAGTGAAATATAATACTATTGAAAGTTTGAGCAACAAAATTAGGACTATACTGAAAAAAATTTACTACATCTTGATAAATATTTTTTTTAATATTTGTAAATAAACATTTACTTAATGTCAACATATATTTATTTGATATAAGAAACCGTTAATTTAACTACCATTTTTCTCATTAAGTAAATATTTAATATAAGTAAATGTTTATTTAATAAATATTTAAAAGAATATTTATTAAGATGTAGTAAATTTTTTTAGTGCAGAGCAATAAATTAGCAATAAAATAGCACTAAATTTTTTACTAGGTCCGATTTTTATTTATAATGATGGGAAATCCAAGTTAATGATGTAATACTGACAGAGGGAAAAATGAATGCAGCTTTATATGCAGAGGCAGAATAAAAGAAAAACTTGCAAAAATCTCACTGCTTGAAAGAATAACATATGAACATAGCTTATCAGTCCAAAGCGGATAGAAATAAAGAATAAAGTAAGAATAAGTAGACAAACATATAAGTAACATATAATATATATAAAGATACCGCAGAGAAACACATAGAGTCGTATAAATCGTGTAAGTATAAATAAGAATACTACATACGAATGGTAGAAAATTAAGAAATCGGTGTAAAAAAACCGGACTAGCTGTAACATAAATCAAACCTCAGCGATGCACATGAGTCTTCCTCCATTCGATCTGCCTCCGTTCATTTAAGGTCGATGCATTTTGTAATGCAAGGTCCGCGTCGGTTGCATCAGTCAACGAGACGACGAAGAGAGTCGATTCGGCTGGTGTACGGCGCGACTGCCAACGCACCATATAATTATGGTGAAAGCCAGTCGCAGCATGGTGTGTATAGGCTCGCATGATTTGCTCGATCGTCGACTTGGCGGCCGCATTGATTGCTTCCTTGAAATTTTACAATGTATATATGAGGATTTATAAAATTTCATTTGCACAACAGCAAGGTTATCACAAAACACGAAATCAGAGAAATGTCAAGGAATTTTGTAAAATTTTCTAAAAAATTCTTGACTTTAAAGAAATATGCATATATTACTGCATTTATGCAGTACCAACTTAATAATTAAATGCAAATAGTGTCAGCAACATTAATATTTATACTGCTATGTTAGACTGTTCTTTCAATAAAATATTTGACCGTTCCTAAGTTAGGACGAAAATACAAAAAAATTTCAAAATTGAAAGTATTAGGGAAAGTCATGAAATTTTGTCTGGGTATTAGGGAAAAGGTATGGAATTTTAGGAGAAATTTGTGGCAACTCAATAGAATTTTCGTCAATATATAATAGAACACCTTCAATCTGAATTCAACTTACTTTGTTTAATTCTAAGAATCTTTTTTCTAGTTCTAAGAATTAGAGAAAGATGAAAAGTAGTTGAACCAAGATTAACCCTTCATCGGCAATGTGAAATTTTTACCCTTTGTCAACTTGGGTCTTCGAGAACTCCAGTGTAGATTTTTATATTGTTTCAGACTTTACAAAAAAATTCTTACATATTTGTGAAAGCTTTAATAACGAACTTTCATTATCGTAGACGTTGGATTGTATTTTAATTATTTTTTTACACATTTAAATTTGGCTACTAGAATTTTCACAAAAAAATTAACCTACATTAAAATAGACATGTGTAATATTTTCGAGGCTTTCACGGATGTTTTTTTCAGAGGTGCCAAAGGATTTACGGGTTATCACCGTATCGTGATCTATGCCGGCATTAACAATGGATTACGACACGGCGATAACCCGTAAATCTTTCGGCACCTCGTAAGACATGTATATTTATCAACCTATACTTTTATAATGTTTGTTTATGTGACTTGAAAAAAAGACAGTATCTCTCTTCCCTGAATTTAAGAAAATATGTTTAAGATTCAGCAGGCTCTATCGTGGGAGTCTCCGAACTTCGTGCTATCCTTTCACATTTAGACATCAATTGGTGCTTAACGATTTCTAACTCAATTGAAATCAATCGGTTGGTCTGCGTCACTGAAGCAACGCCAAGGAAATCTCGCGATAATTGTTGGTCATTGTTCAGTGTTATCCCAAGTGAATCCATTTTTATTGCACGTTGTTGACAAATATATATTCTGCAAATTTACAATTGCAAAAAATGAATTGAAATCGGAAACTGTTAACTACCTGACCGACATTTGCTCTTTCGAAATTATCAACAATCGAAATTTTACCAATGCAAAAATACAACGTTCGGATTAATTATTCGTATACAAATTAACATAACGTATAGCGATCGTGAAATTGTAATAAGAGAAGTTTTAGTTTTGAATTTCCAATTTTAGTCGAACGTATACATTAAACGGATACGCAACATATTCCCAGTTATTTTATGAGAAATAATACATGCACGCGTGTGCTTTCCCATCAATTCCGGAATACACTGCACTTGATTGTCCTCTGTCTGCCAATGATACTTTTATATGTTGATTTCGAAACGCCAGAGATAATTCGTGTGTTATAGAGGTGATATTTTTAATTCGAGATCAATTAGTCTCAATAAAATTAATTGGCTCCTGAAGGTTAGGCGAAAGATAGATAAAATGTAAACTCGTATGATAAAGTCGTAATAATGTCCCGGAGCAGCAAATATTGATCGTGATTACGTGTGAAAAGCGATATTCACAGGAAGTATAGCGCCACGCATTTCGTGGCGAATGCATAATGCACATAATCGTCGACAGTGCCGAGCATATTACTATTCGGTCTATCAGCTTTTCAAGCTGTTGAATAGCGAACGTGTAACGTTCACGTTTTTCCGTTATTCGCGAATC
This sequence comes from Trachymyrmex cornetzi, assembly GCF_001594075.2. NCBI lineage: Eukaryota > Metazoa > Arthropoda > Insecta > Hymenoptera > Formicidae > Trachymyrmex > Trachymyrmex cornetzi. The sequence goes on along the minus strand of NW_017295730.1, from coordinate 755,124 downwards.
GGTAACATGTGAAATGACACTCACGAGAGAGATACTGCATGTAGCGTTTTAATAAAATTTAAATTTTTCGATTCTCTCTCGGAAAGGGAATTTTGTGCGAAAAAATTTTATTCCACGTTCTCGATTTATTTTTGCATAATAGAATCATCCTTTCGATTGTCTTACTAGGTAACACCGATATCTGCGTGCATTTCGTGCATCATACTATATAACCGTGTTACAAGTCAATATCCGCGAAAGAGAATATGTCGATCTTGTAAGAAGATATTTGTACGGAGAAATTCATTATTTTGAAGCAGATATTTAATGGATATTAGTTATTTTATCAATTGTAATGTAATTTTTAGAAATGTCGATTTTATTTTCTAAAAAAGATCTAATGGTTTTTTTCCCGATGGAATTTCCGTGACACCAGAGTGATACTGGCTCGTGATAAAGTTATATAAATCTTATATAATCCATAATTAAAAGGTACTGAGGGGAATTTTACTTTTGAATTTTAATATTTAAGCAATTTCGTTCTCGAAATCTCTCGAAAGTTAACGTTATATATTTAAGATTACTTGGGAGCTTCGTAACTTCGCTCGAATCTATGCAAATCAATGCAAATCAGCTTCCTCATGAATCGGATATGTGCGATAAGAGCTAAACAAGAAGTTTCTATTCCACACGACGCGAAGGTACGGAATTATTTATTTAGAATTTTAAATAAAAAAAGAGCGGTAACATGTGCGCGCGCGCGCGCACACATGTCGGAAAATGATAAATATCTTCATATATACCGTTAATATCTAATATTACCTGCTCGGAAATGCATGGATTATTATGTGACAACAGCCCGTGGCGTAATAACCACCGCGTAATTTGATACAATAATTACATGACGTTCATTAATTAATTATTTGTGCGTTTAACTCTTGTGAAGCTGTCCGCGAAATATTCCACGTTCTCATCAGATACAATGCATTTCGGATACGGCCAATAAAACCCGATGAGAATAGTATCTTCTTTCATTCATCTTTTAGAATGATTATTGCAACTTTCAAAACTTTGTATCAAAGCCGAAGAGTTATATCTGGACGTGTCCAGTCTCTGATGAATTATATAAATGCTGCTCTCGACTCTATTTTTTTTTACAAGAAGAAAAGTATCGGATCGGACTTTTTCATCAGTCGGCCGCGTAATCGATCGGAAAATACTGGTGCTGGAAAGCGCTAGACTTCTCTCTACTGTTATATTAAATTTAAATGCCGCGTTGTGTGCGCAGCACGAAATCCAATAAATTAGTTCGCATGAATACATTGGGCAGTCTCGCGACACGTAGTTTCAATTAATCCGCTCGTAACTTCTTGCCATTGCGGAATATATAGGGTGTCCTTCTTAACTGCCACAAAATAACAGGATAATAATTTTGCGTGAAAAAAAATAAGTTGGAAAAATAAAATAAATTTCTTTTACACGAGAGAAAATCAGTTTTAATAGTTTACAAACTCAAATGTCTTTTTTTTTTGTTTGTTAAACTTCGATAAGAATTGCTTCAATTTTAAATGGCCGTCTATCGCGGATAACGTCGAAACTATTGGTACCGTTAGCAGCGTTTGAATATAAATAATCTCGTTATATTTATTAAAATATTTTAATATTGCATTAAGAATAGAATTCTCGGAAACAAATCGATTGATTCGCGGTAATATTATATATCTTATAAGCGACGACCGAGATATCGCTAATAGAGTGTGATCTAGTCACGGGACGAAAAGTCAAACATGTGAAAAGGGAATGACGGCTGTTCTTAATCAGAGTCGCAATACGGGACAAGATTCTTACGGCCAGAAAACTGGTCGCGATCCCGTATCGTATACCCCACCTTTTAACGGGCTACACACGACGTACATATTTCCTGCTCGTGCTTTACATTTTATAGCATATGTACGTGCACGTGCTACAGTGAATCGTAAATTCTTCGCACTTTCTCAATTGTCGCACAATCGATATTTTTTTTATATATTGTGTACGGAAAATTGTATAGCATCTCTCTATCAATGAATTTTTATACAAGTAAACGAAGAACACATGTGTATATGTATGTGTATTGTCAAAAAGAACTAACGAATTCAGTCGAGACCTATGGCATGTATATACACCGTTTGAATATTCTATAAATCTGTATTGAATATTGCATTTGATTTTAGCGTATATTGATTATTCATTGAACGACGACAATTCATCATTCATTCGGTGCCGAAAACTTTAGATGCAAATATCTCAAAATCATGTTTCTGCAATCGAAGTGCTAGTCAGCTCTTCGACAGTCTTATAATTGTTCGGTAGAAGCGATTTTATCACTTATTAATCCACGTGAAATGTAATAAACGTACTAAATTTCAAAGCAAGATTTTTGATCAATTTTTTTTAGTGGAAATATTTATCATTATTTTCTAATTATTAATATTAATCCTATTTCTGTTTGATCTATTTATGTGTATAATGTTATTTTTATTATAAAAATATATTAATTTTGTATATGTATATACATATATATATATATATATAACGAGCAACAATTTAAAATTTCTTAATACGAACATATCACATATTTGAAAATTTTACGTTTCAAAATATTTTTACAATATTAAATATATTTGTATAATGTTGAAACATTGTACAAACCAAATATTTTAAACATTTATATTTGTATAAGGAACGTTATATTAGGTGTTAAACTTAATTTCTGCCGTTTTTCCTCTCCAAAATTGATTTGTTTCGAAGGGAAGATGAATGAATACCTTAATCAAAGTAATTTCTTCCATTTTCTACTTTATTACTAATTAATAATACTTTATTAATAATATAATACTTTTTGATTAAGGTATTTTTCTTCGAAACAAATCAATTTTGGAGACAAAAACAGGAATTAAGTTTAACACCTAATATGACGTGTAAACTTAAATTTATTACAATTCATGTCAATAAATTTATTTTAACTTAAACCAAATTTATATGAAAAATAACGAACCGACAAGAGAGATTACATGTATCTATAATTAAATCTTAAATCCATACTGCATTAAAGGAAAAGTTATTTAAAATTATTGATGAAAGTTTATCTTTGCTTTAGAATTTGACTCATGAAAACTTTTTATCGTTCTTTAATCTATTAGCTAATATCTTAAAAACTATTCTTATATTTTCATTGAATGAACATTTTTTTTTAAGAATCTTTTCACCAAAAATTATTTCCAAGCAGTCAATCAAAAATTGATCTGCTCTTCTTTTATTAAACATTATCCATATATATATTGTGCATGTAACATTCATAAAAAAATATTTATTTTAATCTCACTCCAAAAAAGAGCGAAAATCTGTCACTCTGAAAAGTTTTCACTTTTTTTTTCTAGATTGGTTCAATTTTCTCTCAAAAAAATTTAGGAAGTATGTATGTATGTATATATATATATATATATATACACATATAAGCGTCAAGCCGTAAAATTTCATATTTAATCAATTACATACTTTCGTTCAATTATTGTATCAATAGCTATATCTGAAGCTTGTTATCTTTCGTGCTACTTTCCGTATTTTTATATCAATATCTAACCTCATTATTGATGGTTACTTTCGTATTATTATTATACCGCTATAATGATGTTCTAAGAATTTGATAGATCTAAGAATGACAAGTTTATAGACGAACGTATATTTAAGAAATGTCTTTGATCAAATTCTTAGAACACATAATTCTCTGACAATGTTACAATAAGTAGCAAAATAAAGTGAGGTATAATTGGAAATTTAATATACATATTTTTATGTCGACAGACATAATCGTATAAATTTATGAAAAATACTTGAAAAATTAAATATTTAAAACGCAAGATAATTTTTTTTCGCGATTTTTATACGTAATTTTCTTATGGTATGTATATCATGAATTCTACATATATAAAAATATTTTATTGTAACAACGATGTTTTAAAATCTTTAAATTTAAGATCTATATAAAAAGTAAAGTCATTCTTTTATTACTACGTATACACATATACTCTGTAAAATAAAACATTTATACATGGCAGAAGATTTTTGCTACAAAAAATCTTGAATCTTATAATAAATTATCCAAAAAGATTACAGTATTCAGTAAATGAAAGATGAAAAATATAATTTTAATGTTTCGTATATTGACGTATGGAAATTTTATTCGATTGTCCTTCAACGCTAATTTTTGCAGATGTTTTACATATGTAATCAAATTAAAATAGAGACTTGTCAGTTATATTTTTACTGTAAAAAGACTTCGAATTTATAACCTACAGTAGTAGATATAGTTTTGTTCCATTAAAATTACTAAAATATTAGGAAATTTTAAAAAGATTAGATCAAGTCGACATTGAGCATCAAATTAGCCATAGAGAAGAATTTTTATTAGTTCAAAATGACTTTTTATGGGTTAATTATTTTTTCATTCTTTTTTATGACTGTAACCTGTCCAATTTTATCTCCGGAGCCAAAACGCAAAATCATCGGCGCAAAAAAAATCAATATGAGTAAAATTTCGGGGACTGCGAAGTGCTGATACGCGTCTGAGCGATGCTTATCAACACTACAACAGTTCCCGATATCTCATTCATATTGAATGTTTTTGCGTCGATGGCTTTGCATTTTGGTTCCGGCGCTAAAATTGGACAGGTCTGCTTTATGAACTTCTTCGTGAAGCGGGAATCGAACTAGGTCTGTCAGAGTTCGGGCGACCTCCGATAATCCACTGATTGTACATGACATACGTAATTTAGAAAACTGTAAGAAACGCACTAGATTCGCAACAATCCGCAGGATCAGCGATAGGGCTCTGATTCGCTTCTCTCCTGCCACTGCAGCCGCTGCTGTGGGTGTGTGAGTACCATAGCCCATATATAGGCGCCCCTTTGCCGGGCTGCAGCCTTATAGAATTCGCGGCTACCACCGTGAGTGCATCGTATTCCTTTACTCCACATTTGCTCGCGTGAAAGCTGAAACTGAGACGCATCACTCGATGTCTGAATAGTATCGAGTTCCCTCCTCTCTGCGAGTGCTCCGATAATCTTGAAATATCACTAGAGGAATTAAAAAAATATTATCTCTCTCTCTCTCTCTCTCTCTCTCATAAATATACAATTTGCGTATTTATCGGATGACATACGTCAATAAGATTTCATCAGCGTCTCCAGTGATAGATTCGCAGTGGACGTTGTACGGCGCACAGAATAATGATGCGTAGAAATTGATCTTTGATTGAAACGCCGAGTTCTCCTCGAGTGCGCCGTAGGAATCGTATACGTAGTGCATCGAGCGGTTTTGCGCAGTGCAGTTTGCATGCACGTTAGACAACAAACAGTCGTTTACTCTTCTCGCGCGATTATGCAGCTCGACAGGAGTTCGACGCGGCCCACGGACGTATCCTGGTGCACGTGCATCCTGTTGCTGCTCGCGTGCGCGATTATTCCTTCGATCGGTGCGATCGCTCATTCCCATACGAACATTTCAGACACCCTGGAATGCAAGGACACGGACTTCAAGTGCAGTAACGGCAGATGCATACCTAATATATGGCATTGCGACGGCGACCGAGATTGCCCGGACGGGACTGACGAGGACCCCGCTGTCTGCAGTAAGTTGCAATTTTTTTTATAATGCATGTAACGTGTATAAATATTGTGACGTTGGATTACTTAATTTGCACCAATATCCATTGAGATTATTGAGAGAGATATGGGCCGAGAAAAAGATGCGATTAAGTTTCTAAATTTAATGAGACAAGAGAAAAAGAAATCCAAGATAAAAAAAAAGAGTATTTAAACCGACAGTTTTATCTTGTTAATTTTTTTTAAAACTTAATCAGATTTAACTGAATTATGAGATATTAATATATAATAACATGCTATATATAAAAAATTTTATATAATTTAGGTAGTTAATGATTTTTTATAATAATGCACGAACATTAGAGTTTTGACTTTAATACTTATTTTTTATTTAAGAAATTAATATATATAAAAAAAATTAACTTGAATTTTCGAAATTTATAGAAATAATATAGTTTTAGAAGGTTTATTTTTTTTTTATTTGGGAATAAAATCCATTAAATGACTCGTTTTTTGATTGCGAATGAAAAAGTCCGAATGCAAAAAGTTTTAATTAGTTTTATAGCAGATTAAGAAAAATGTTTAATAAAAATTAAATTTTGAAAGTTAATTACTGGTAGGTATATTTAAAAGCCAATTCAATCGCAGATTAAATATTTGCCGAGGTAAGGTAAACGCGAAATTAATATCTCTCTACTACTGCCAATAAAGTATATCTATTAACATTTACCGCTTTGAGAGAGATTGCCTTGTATACTTATATATGTATGTAGAATACGAAATTCATAATTTATGCATCTCTAGCGTAAAAATCTATTAATTATCTTTTATAAACGCTTTATAAATTTCACTTTTATAAAAGCAAGGGTGCACTTTGTACAAAACAGACAACGAAGAGATCTTTGCATATTTCACAATAGAAAATTTATACACGCTATTCGTACGGTGTGTTAGCATCGTTTTTTCATTAAGGTGCAATTCTCTCAGAATACCGATAAAACTTAAAAGTTGACTAACTTTATTTATGAACAACGTTATTGCATTGTAGTGTCAAATGATTTAATGAATATTTAACCGAATATAGTGCATCCGAATATAGTGGTTGTAAATGGTCCCGGTATGTGAAAGTACAACTTTGGAGACCGGTTTTTCAGGCAGGTGAAGCGTACTGACATACAGGGTGTCCCTTACTAACGAGGTTATTTCCTATTTTGACAGTACTTGATTCTAGATTCCAGTATTTATCTCGTTCGACTGGCTGTCTGATGAAATCTCGCGCCGATGTTAAAACGTCCTTTTTTAATTAGAATTGTAAATCGTCTAATATTCTCCAATTAGTAAATCATACGTATTTGCATATCTCCACTCTCGACCTATGTATCGCGAGGCAGAAATTGATGCTAATCGATTAGTTTAATCGAATCTCATCGATCCTTGAAGATTGCAACGGCGATCATAATTACATAGTGGAATGCGCATTTAATATTAATTAGTGCACGTTGATGCAAAGCCCTTTTGACGGATATAATTACGCGTGCATTTAATCATTTCAATTATGATGTAAATTGCACTTCAGATCATTAAAAATCCTCTTAAATTATAAAGTAGAGAAATGCAATTGAGTTTTATCGTCGCACATTGCAATTTTCATAGAAAACGTAAAAACGATAGTCCTTCTAATAGAAAAATTATCTACTTCCGTTATTAGCTTGAAACTGTATATGTAATAGACAATCTATATATATATATATATATATACAGTTATATATATTTCAAGCTAATAACGGAAGTAGATAATTTTTCTATTAGAAGGACTATCGTTTTTACGTTTTCCATGAAAATTGCAATGTGCGACGATAAAACTCAATCGCATTTCTCTACTTTGTAATTTAAGAGGATGTTTCAACATATGTACATATGTTGAATAATTTCACCATTTTCTATGTATTTAACAAATGGCCTACCTAACGAACTATTTTATCTTGCATAAACTTGGATAAACTTTTTGTTAATTAATAGACATTCCAAGTGAATGACATAACAGCATTCTTCGGATAATTTTAAATGGAATTTGTCCTTTTTTTGAATAGAATTTTTTATAAAGTTTTACAAAAATATACATGATATTTTTCATTCAACATTAGCCAAAGAGGGAAATGCCTTTAATAAAGAAGCATTCTGTATATTTATTATACAACGTTCCGTGATGTTCGCGCGGTATTATTTCATAAAAGAGAGATTACGTTCTGTTACATAGAAATGTGATTACAGGCATGTAGCTCTTTTATTCGAACTTGAATCTGAAAACAATGACATGCTAATATATCGAATGTCAAAGGTTAGCGACTGCTTCGTTTGCCTATATAATCAAGCATTATTACACGTGATAATATTGAAACATCTATACTTAACGTTTGACGTTCAATATTTTTAACATCAACATCTCGTTCGTCACACGAATAAAGTATTGACATTTATGGACGAACTAAAGCTCGCTTTAATCACTTCTATAATTCACAACAGATTTCTGAGTCGATTTAGAGTTCCATTTATAATTTATATTTTGATATCGTATTTAATATGTGTATGAGCATTTTAATAATTTAATGTAGATTTTATATATGTATGTGTTATAAGCTTCTTTTAAAATATTTTTCATTATTATATGTGAAATTGACATATAAAATTTTAAAATTCTATTCTTAGTTCTTACAAAAATGTTAAATCGTCTAAAGTGAGCTTTAAAGAACATTGAGCTGTAAAGAACAAATATGAATTAAATAAAAGAAAAACGCATTTTGAGATTAATATGTAAAACTTAAGCCTTCTGAGTTGTACACATAAAAATTATCATCTTAATTAAAGCATTTTTAATAAAGTAGTAACTTATATTAAATAAATATATAAATTGTATCATAAAGATGTTAAAAAATATCTTTCAGATTATTTAGACGACCTTTAAGAGTCTTTCAAAAATTTTTATTCGGGAAATTATGCCTATGTTGTGGTAATATAAAAAATATGATTTTAAAACTAAAGAGATAATTAATCGAGAATATTGAATCGAACAAAAGGGTTGATACCATGCAACGAAAGGGAGTTTGAATGCAGTCCAGGCGAGTGCATTCCGAAGACGTGGCTGTGCGATCATCAGACAGATTGCTCCAACGGTCTGGACGAGAAGGATTGTTACAGTAAGTCGCGCGGATAAGTACTTTAGCGTAGGTGTTACCGGAAAGCAGCCAAGGAGGGACGAGATCAGCCGGAAAGCTACGGAACAAATGACAAAGCGCAAATTGTAGAATCTCAGATTGCATCCTCGTACTCTCAATACATTCTATCGCTTTAGACTTGCGAGAAAGTTGTGTTCTCGGTCTATTAATTGCATGTATTGGAACAGGAAATAATGGCAAATAAACTTATTCAATACAGAATAATTTTGGGAAATCGATGTAGTGATAACGGCATAATAGAGTCGGTGAAATCAATAACAATTGATGCAATTCTTACATTACAGGCATAATCACTATTTTTGTTTAATTCAGTAACTAATAAAATAAAATTTTCAATATTTTTGTAGAACGTTATTTTTGTATATGCTATTTATTAATATATAATAAATCTTTAAATACATTCTCTGTGGTGATATAATGATAATAGATGACATAAACTTCTAAGAATAATAAAATAATAATAAATCAATAATATTGATGTAGTTAAGAAATAATGAAGCCAATTTTATAATCAGCTGTAAAGAGCGGAAGTTAGAATATTTTTGTTCAGAGTTTGACTTTTTTATATTGACTCTGAGATTAAAAAAGTATCTAAACAAATCTTAATTTTCTTGGTCAGAAGTTGAGTGTTTAGCTTTTTAGTCTACTTTTTAGTTTACTCTTGTTAATATAAACGGAGTATTATTTCAAACTTCTGCATACGCTTTCGAATCTACACGCTTTATGCAAGGATGCAATCTATCTTTCGAAGCTATCGCGAAACCGAACGTCAATCGCAGTGTCCACTTTGTCGGGGCTCGCGCCCTGCGTTGTATAATCGCGAATCCGGTACAATGCAATTGTCATCTTGTAGGGACCAAGACCTGTACACCGGAACAATTCACGTGCCATTCGGGAAATGGCGAGTGCGTGGCATTAACATGGATGTGCGACGACAACCCTGACTGTTCGGACGGTTCAGACGAGGCTGAGTGCAGTAAGCTTCTGCACGTGGGCTACTTTTCCATACGCTTGCATACTTTGTTCTCTCTATTTTTTTTCTGTTTTTTTTTTTATCTGTGCCTTATCATATATTGCACGTTATATCTCGGAAGTAAATAGCCCAAATTCTTTGGTATACATGTATTGACTAGTTTTTGCATGAAACTTTAAAATACATTGTGCATCTTTGAAACTCTACAGAACGATATAGCTTGCGATTTTTTTTTTTTTTTTAGAAAAAATATCTCAATTGTCCAAGATATTTTTAAAAAAAGCTTTAATTACAAATCTATATAAACTTCAAGATGCAAGCATATCTGTATTGAGACTTCGACTACATTTACACGAGCACCCTTAATCGGGTTTAATAACATTCGTAGTTATGAAACTGATTAATCAAAGCTGATCCTCTGAAGAATGGAACGACTATGATGGGCCAATTTCTAACCACAGATGTTATTAAACCCGATTAAGAGTATCCGTGTAAACGTATAGTTATTGTAGATATCTTTCTATAATTACACATTAAAAATATGAAATATAAAAATTATATATCAAATAATTAATTATATAATTGTAATATCATTAACGTAGACGTAAATAAACGTAGTTATCATGCCCAAAATAAATTATATCGATGTTTCTAATCGAAAACAATTATAGCTAAGTTGGTGGTGGGATAGTACTTCTTCCTTGGGATAAGCGCTAAAATCTTTGATTGATGAAGGTTGCTTATGTAAGGAAATTGTGATGATTAACATGAATCTATAAGGAAAAGAATCATAATATGGTAGCAAAATGATTGTAGTTTGAAACAATCATTAATAGTTGCTTTAAACTACTCCTCAAACGCACACACTCTACAAATGAATTGCTCATCTTACGTATCTACGTTTTATAAACGGCTTACACGAATTACGTTATTTATACTTTTATTAGTCGTAATTATCAGTGCGTTGATTTATTGACGATGTTCCTGTAATGCGCTGATTTTCGTCGATTTTTCTTTCCTTGCTACTTTGCCGGCCGATAGTATTAAGATCTGCAAGAATTGATTGTGGGTAAAAAGTAACGCGAAAAATTTATTAAAAATTTTATCTGAAACACCGAGAAGTCTATTTAAATCTATTTTATATATATTTTTAATAAATTTACGATATCTTTGTTCCGTCCATTTTCCGTTTGTTCGTGATTATTATATAAATTGGCGCTAAAGTGATTTTATTCAAATGAAAATGATTGAGTCGGAAATGGATTACCCACGATTCAATTACTGTACTCTATAATTGATTCTATATTTTTTATTTTCTTCATGTACCTTTGGAGTCACTTGTGAGTATGTTATATATTCTTATTATCTCTTGTGTCTCTCAATTGGAGAATTTCCGATCGTAATACTTGAGAGTGCATTTTAATACGTAGCTTTTTTCGTTAGATATTAGATAAAGTTGTGTCGCAGATATCGCTTGCTGGAGAAGCAGATAATTGTCCTGCTTGAAATTACGAGTGATTGCCGGGAACCTTTAATTTCCTGTAGAACTTGTCTCTTTGAAAGCGCAAACGTTTGCGATTACGGATTATAATTAACAGTCTAGTGAAAAAAACAGATTTTCTTTTACATAAATACATTTAATAAACATGTTGCTTCCTAGAGCGGTATTTGCGCACGAGTCGTTACGTTAAAGCTATTTATGTTGGTCTTATCATGATGTAGGTCTTCATACTGTTTAAATTATATGTCGATACGTGAAAGCTGTCAAATTTCTATCTTTTCTATTTCTCTATATTACGATTGTGATCTAACAATAATGCACGAGTATTCCCAATATGGCTTGCATGCGTGTGTAAAAGAGAGATATTCAAAAGTTTTTTATATTTAAAAAAAATAATAGTATTTGTATTTTTCACTATAAGTGAAATACATAAGTGAAGTGTAATGTATATTTTATTTTAAATATAATGTAAATACTATTATATATATAAGTATTTATTATAAATTATACATGCTTGTGTATTAAAAGATAAATGAAATTTGTTTATAAAGCGTATATTTATACGAAATAGATTATTTAAGAATAGATTAAATGTAATGATTATATTAATAAGCATTATCAAATCAATTATTATAAGAGGAAATATGAAAAAAACCAGTAGAGAATAATAACACGCAAATGCAACCGTCCTCTTAACGTGTATAATCTCCTGTTACAAAAACATTTATAACTACAGCGAAACTAGACAAAAATGCGTCATCGTGTGAAAGGTTATCGGATCCACTGATATTAACTTCGTTTTTACATCATAATATAGTTTACACTTTACATCATAGTATAGTTTATCAAGAAATTATAAAGAGAATCGTTAAACGATATCGAGATTCTCTAAGTCATATTGGGTGCAAGGTATGTCTTAATGCAAGATCACGTTGCCTTATAAGTATTGGCATAATGTTTGTTTTTTAATTAACATTACATATGTGTATTTATCGTTTTAGCTAAAAATTTTATTTTGATTTTTTTATTACTTGCAATATTTTTTTCATAAATTATATGTAATAACATAATTTTACTATACATGTAATTCAAAAGGCTGCCACTTTTAATATTATTTAAAATATTAATACGAGCATTTAAATATTTGTATTAATTATAGATTATATAAGATATAGATAACATACTTAGTCATGGAAAATTGTTTTAAAAAACTTTATGTTCGTACGCTAATCAAATGTCAATCCCTGTTAAGATCAGCGATAGCTGCGCGAGAAAATTTCTGTTACTAGTAAATAAAATGTCGTTCCACTTCTCTCACATGAGAAATCTTTTGCCTCAGACGACACCTGCCGGTCCGATGAATTTACCTGCGCGAATAAACACTGTATCCAGCAACTGTGGGTTTGTGACAACGACAATGATTGCGGGGATAACAGCGACGAGAAGGGTTGTGGACCGATAACGTGTCATCCTGGCACTGATTTTGCGTGTTCAGAGAATTATTGCATAACGTCGCGATGGAGATGCGACGGCGATTACGATTGTCCGGATCGATCCGATGAAATAGGATGCAAGGTATTTCATCTTCATGCTAGTCTCAAGTACCGAATAATTGAAAACGTTTGCGCGATGTTAAGAACATAGAAACTCGAGAGGAAAATAATGGGATACAATTTACATAATATCGCATTACACACTGATCCGACATTTCTTGAAATTTCTTTGAAATTCATCCCTTTTAGGATATTCAGAACGGAAAGAAGATAAGCCACTGTGAGAACAAGGAGTTCGATTGCGACGATGGTGTTACTTGCATCCATCAGACTTGGGTATGCGACGGCGAAAAAGACTGTCCCAACGGTGCAGATGAATCCCCACAGAGATGCCACAATGTAACTTGCAGACCCGATCAATTTCAATGCGAAGATCGACGTTCGTGCATCTCAGGTATATACTGGCATATATTTAAAGATATAATATTTCTATAAACTCAAAATTGTCACTATGTTAAAATTACAATGAATTATATGATAATGTAAACGATAAAACGATAAATTAATGAAAAATCTCGTTTTATGTTAATAAATAATGGTATATTTTATGTGAATAGAAGACGCCTGTAGATTAAATTTAATCTTTACGTTATGCGCGCGTTAAGATTGAATTTTAAAAATTAATATGTTATAAAAACAACATATTGTAATTAATATGTTACAGAAATGTATATAATTTTTTATCACGTCAGATTTAAATCAGGAATCCATCGCTTTACATGGTAGTCGCGCGAATTGTTATGTACGTTTCGGATTTTCAACTATTTGTATGTTTAGGTCATCTATATTGCAACGGTAAAGCCGAATGCTCCGATGGAAGCGATGAGAAGAATTGTACAAGCAAAATCGTAAGCTGCGATCCGCGAATTCAGTTCGAGTGCAGCGAGGGCTCATGTATTCCTCTGGAAAACGTCTGCAACAAAAATCCAGATTGCATCGGCTGGGAGGATGAGAGTGCCGAGCTCTGCGGCGTGAATGAGTGTGCAAAAAATAACGGTGGATGCTCGCAGATCTGCGTCGATTTGCCTATTGGTTACCGATGTGACTGTCGCACGGGTTATAGACTAATCGACAACCGCACGTGCGATGGTATGAACGAAGTTGCATTTCTAAATATTAACACAATATTTCCTTAAGGTTTCTTTCATCGCAGTTCTTAGCTTCATATTAAAGCTGCTAAGAGATTACTTTATTTTTCAGATATTGATGAATGCTTGGAACCGGGTAGCTGTTCTCAATTTTGTCAGAATGAAAAAGGCGGTTTCAAATGCAGCTGCGCCACCGGTTATCTTAAAGATCCGCGAAATTTAACACGCTGTAAAGCCGCGGAGGGTCACGCAAGTTTGTTATTTGCTCGTCGACATGATATTCGAAAAGTAGCTCTGGACCGTCAAGAGATGACTGCGATCGTTAACAATACTAAAATGGCAACAGCTTTGGACTTTGTCTTTCGCACTGGAATGATTTTCTGGAGCGACATCAGTGAAAAGAAAATTTACAAGTATGTTATAATTTCCTTACAAAAAATTTCCTTAGAAAAAAGTCTCTGTTATTAAATTTCATGTTAAGAGATACATTGATCAAATGACATGTTTTTTTAGAGCTCCAATAGACGAAGGAAATGAACGCACAGTCGTTATCGAAAACGATTTTACCACATCAGATGGATTGGCAGTTGACTGGATTTACAGTCACATTTATTGGACAGACTCTGGAAAAGATACTATCGAATTGGCCAATTTCGAAGGAAATATGAGAAAAACTCTTATACGAGATCGTATTCAGGAACCTAGAGCGATAGCACTGAATCCATTGGAAGGTTGGATGTTTTGGACAGACTGGAGCGACGAGGCTCGTATTGAACGAGCTGGCATGGATGGTACTCATCGATCGGTAAGAAACAGAAATATTAGAAATAACATTAATTAAAAGGTAGCATTATTCTCTCCTCCCCTTCTCCCTCCCCCTCCCTTTCCCCCTTCTCTCTTCCTCCCCCTCCCCCCTTTCTCTCTCATTACTATTGAAGAATACACGTATATTATTTAAACGTCGTAAAATTTAAAGATATTTAATTTTTGTCTTGTTTGAACGCGTGTACGTATTCATGTACATGTGCATTCGACGAAAAAGAACTTAACTAACAATTTACAATTGCAATTAGACAATTACTTACATTTATTTTAAATTGTTTCTTTTCTGGAGTCGCGGATTTTTTTCTTGCTGGTGTCCCTGCAAATCAGTTTGAAAGAAGCAATTATGAATCATTAATAAAACACATTAAATATGTTTTTTTGACCAATTTATCTTGACTTCTAACAAGAGTTTATTACAGGTGATTGTCGGCAATGATGTCAAGTGGCCTAATGGGTTAGCTTTAGACTTGATTGGCAAGAGAGTATATTGGGTAGACGCAAAATTGAACATCATAGGTTCCTGTAATTACGACGGTACTGGCAGACGAACAGTACTATATTCTCCCGAAAGCCTTAGGCATCCTTTCAGTATAACAACCTTCGAGGATTACGTATACTGGACTGATTGGGATAAGGAAACGATTTTTAAAGCTAACAAATTCACCGGCAAGGAAGTAGAAGCTGTTACGTCAATCAGAACGCTTCAACATCCGATGGTAGTCCATGTATATCATCCTTACAGACAGCCTGATGGAATGAATCAATGTCAAGCTGTCAATGGACATTGCAGTCATCTGTGTTTGCCTGCGCCTAAAATCAACTCTAGATCACCACTATTATCGTGCGCCTGTCCGGACGGTTTACGGTTATTACCTGATGGATTGATGTGCGTGGAAAATGGTGAGTCAGTCACAAGGATATCACGATTGACGAATGACCTTCCAACACTGAGTTACTACGCAATTTTCAACTGCCTCGTCATAGCAACAAATTTATGGGAAACAGATATGCCGATTATTTATAATTCAATCATATTTTTTTAGCGTAATGGTCTTTTAAATTAAAAGGACTAGTTATTTTAAAATTATATTAAAGATAATTGTTTGAATATTTTTGCAATATATATATATATATATATGGAAAGCTGTTCGTCAATTTATTAAAAATTTATTATGGATTTTCTGCAATATAGCAGATTATAAGAATGAAGTCTATATTCTCAGATAGTATTGCATGTCGTTGGTGCATTTTAATTTATTAATGCTTATTATGCAAAAGAATGCTCAAAATGTCATTTTTTTTGTTCCTTCGTTGTATTCGATAGTTATTAAGCTTATATGCAGACAACACGCATATAATTATTAACATTGTTATCTCATATAACAGCTATCACGCAATGATAAATCATCTTGCATGATCATCTTTCTTTTTTATAAAAAATTTATAAATAGAAAGTATAATATAAGAACGTGCAAGTGCTCGGATGCGAAAAGTTATTACGAAAAAAGCGTGTATATTTTTAGTGCACAAAGTTGATTATTTAGTATGCATAAAAATTTAATTTTTTTATTAACGATAATTGCTAAGATGTTATGCGCTCATTATTTACGTTGTTTCATTTATTTGCATTCGTGTTGCATGAATTTGGGATATTCCAGTTACTACGACCGTAGCGCCGTCAACACAAACACCCATGATGCCGTTCCAGAGGCTCAAACCTCTGAATGTTACAACGACTGCCAGTAAGTTTAGTTGAATGATATTTTTTTAATACACACGGATCCTTTGGGGAGCTTTAAGCTTTTATGTAATATTATCAGAAATTAATTAATCATTTGAACATTTATTAATTTACGGTGATTCATTTTTGGGATACATTTTATATTGGGCTTCATGAAATCACTAATTAAAAATGTATTAGCATAACTTCATTATTTAAAAGAGATATTGAACGCTGAATCAGAATGTCAAATCTACATCATAATTTTCTTTAGTATGTAATATGTAATATTAATATTTCAAATATACATATGTTTTTATCGAATCGATTTATAGCTAATTTGAAGTCAATTTCTTCTAAATAAATACATGAGAAAATTAATGTTTAAAATAATTTTGTTTATTAGAAAATCCATAAATAAAAAGTTTGCTATATTTAAAGAATTAAGTACCAGAGAAAGTTTGTGTCATTTTTTCTCCTATAAGTATCTCTTGAAAAAACGACACGAACTTTCCGCGGTACCTAATAATATTTTGAATTAACACTTATTATTTACCTAGAAAAATAGACTGATTACAACCGATTATTTAATTATTTATATTTAAGAGATATACTTTATAATTTATTTTGTAATCTTTTGTAATATTAAATTAAAGAAATATTATTAGATATATTATATATATAATGCTATTCCCCTTGCATAATATGAATGTGCATGTATTTTTTTTCTTACAAATGTGCAATCTACTTGATAGCTTAGTTAGTGTTTTTTAGATTTTTACTGTATTTTTATCACATTATGATCATTGTATATACTAAAAAAATGAATTTATTAAATTTTTACTAATTAATTGTATTTATTCTGCTACAGTAATGAATGCGCTGGAATGAGAAAAGATTTCTGGTACTCTTTACACTTGAACATCAAATTTATACTTTGGAATTTTCATTTGAACATACTATTTCTAGATCCATTATCGTCAGGAGACGTAGAAGGAAAAGGAAACTCAGCAGCTGAATCAACAGATCCTGGTTTAGTCGCCGGCATCGTGATAGGCGTAGTGTCCTTAGGACTCTTATTACTCGCACTTGTTGCAGTGCTGTGCTACAGGCATTATCTTCATCGTAATGTTACTAGTATGAACTTCGATAATCCCGTCTATAGGAAAACTACAGAAGATCAGTTTAGTCTTGAGAAAAACAGATTCCCACTCCCTGCAGCTACAGTTGGAGAAGAGGTAAAAATTTCTAATTCTACATATAGTTATTTTGAATTAATTTTTACCTAAAAGATTTTAAAAGACAATTTTTATGGATTATGATAATGAAAGAAATAAAATTTCAAAATGTTTTTTAATAAAAAATGGCATATTTGTTTCAGGCTCAAGAACCATTGACAAGTCCTGGAACAAATGATTATGTTTAAGATTCAGTCTGTCAATATAAAAGATTCAACAGGCTACAGAAGTACTATATCGACCAAGTGATAAAATCATGTAAAGAAAGACAAGGTATTTGCGTTGAAAGAGCCTGTCCAAACGCATTATGCCTGCGCTCGCTCGCAAGCCTGCCAACCAACTGTGATTATGTTAATTTTTTTTGTATCTCTATTTCTTTACAAACTTTAGCACTTTGTCACTCAAATATATGTATATTATGCGTGCAACATTTAGATTTGCTCTAGGACGTAAAGGGAGAAATATCTAGAGAAACTGTTGCCAAATAAGCGATCTATCTTCATGTAGCCAAATAATTTAATAACAACTTAACCCTTAAATCGCCTTTTCGGTATGGCGCATACCCAGCATTTCTTTATCCAATGTTTTTTTTAATGCTTCTTCTATTGCTTATAATTTTTTTATTAATAAAGATATACTTGCTTGATACTATTATGTTGATTGAAAAAATGTTTATTTTTATGAAAGTTATAAGCAATCGAATTGGGTTGGATATGCCATATCCAAGTGCATTGTTCCCGTAATGTGACGTTTAAGAATTGAGATTCCTATTTAACATTTTCCCTATTTAGTTAAGTAACATATAATTTGTAATATAGAACTTTTTAGATCGATTTAGCATGGCCTGGCGCACGTAGCGTATGATTTTACATGCGCTATGTATATATAAGAAAATCAACTTGTTTAATTATTTATTCAGAAATATGCACAATGGACGTTTCTTTGAATAGAATTTTTAGGTACTCAAGATATTACTTTTTTGAGTAATATCTTATAGAAGTCATATGTAAATAATGCGAAAAATCTTAATCATATATTATTAAAATTATTTAAAAATCACATGATGCAACATGAAAGTTATAACGATTAAATGTATGCTGTGAAACAAACTATCACTCAACTACAGTGGAATAAGAGGCTATAATTATTATTTTCCTTTTGAGTTATTATTCTCCCTCTTTTGTTATATAAGAAAGAAAGACCTCTTCCTATAAGAGGCACATTTATATGTATATAGATAGCCAAATGCTATAGCAATTTGTTGGCAGATTGGTAGCAAATTCGATTAGATTCCTATTGTAAATCCATAGCCATTTGTGTCCGCATTAAAACTCGGGATATGTCGACAAGGCTTGCTTATATGCTATGCCAGCAGATTGGTGGCAGAAATCAAGCAGGATCTGTAGGCAATTTGGCGGCAGACTGACAACAAAAACCGAACAAATATATCCTGGTTTCTGCCAATGATGACAGCATGTTAGCAGGCTTCGTTATATTTCTAGCGTCTGACATCGTCAGATTTTGTAAAATTTGTTGCTTTTCTGCCATAAAAAATTCGTAGCATACTCAGCTCAAAATCTGTCTCTGCAGGCTTGATTATCTGAGTATAATATCACATCCTTTTATTATTACATGTTCTAATCTCTTCTCTGTAATTTAGATTTAAGGATATATTTATACATAATCTGCTCCGCGTATTAATTATACAAACAGAAAGTTAAAAAGCGCGAATTAATGAGAAATGATGTATGCTCAGAAGAAATTTCTCCTTTTATGTCTATGTAATGCGTACAATGCCATAGACATATATGACATATGTCAGGACTTTCCAGCAGTTATCTGTATATTGATGGGCGGTCCATATCACGAAAAAAATCGCTCTATTTACAAATACTATACTATCGTTTATGTAGTGAAACGGAAAGAGCATTGTTGTAACGACTTGAGCTCAATGACAGTAAGTGTGACTGTGCGTTTGTTAAAAGGGAATTGTTGTCAAGTACTTCAATCTACTAAAGAAAAATCAGTGTATTTGTATATATATGTACAAAATATAACAAAAATTGAGTATAAAAGCGTTGCAACGGAAAGTGAGCGAAAAATTAAGTAATGAAAATTGTGACTTTTTATTATGAGCATTAAATTTTTAAGCTTAAAATTTAGCTAATAAAATAATGAGCTATCATTAAAGGGCGATAGAAGGGACTATGGAGACGAATTTCTTTATGCTGAAATTGTAGCTAAAATAACCACAATTGATTTGCCAAATTATGTATTTAATTGAATTGTCTTGTAATTGAAAAACTGTTGCTTCCATTATTTAATTTTTGCAAACTTCTTCTGTAGTACTTTTATACTCGATTTTTGTAACGCTTTGTATATATATGAAGGATGTTCTAGTAAAAATATGTATCAGTACTGTAAGAATCTTACAACGATAATAACAATTTATTTAAAACTTTGTTATAATTTGCTTATAATATATTTTATATTTTAAAATTTACGTACGACTTTTTGCTTTGTCTTTTCATATCGGCTGTTAATAAATTATTTGCGTTGTTTTCAATAATTATGCGCTCACATTCTTTTAAGTCCATAGTCTCTTGTCAGAAACATGATGACTTTTTCTGCATATCCGCTGATATATGAAACTTACAGTTTTTAATGGTTTTACAAGTTTGTAATACCAATGAAATGATGATCGTAAATCTGATGAATGTAACTTTTTGAAGTATTTTTATTGGACTCTTATCAACTCTTGAAGAATTATATAATTATAGAAAAGAAACATACTAGAAGAGTAGCAAAATTTTCTATACTATCTAGATATGTCATCATGTCATATAATAAATTTTATATATATATATATATTCTTTTTATTAATTAATATAATTTTTATAAATATTTTGATTGGACGAGAGATATTGGTCTAAGATTTAAAATCAATATATTGGTTATCAAATGCGTTTATTTCACAAGCGTGAATCAATGTTGGGAGTTAATTTTCAACCAATATTGCATTAATAAATTGTGCTATTGGAATTAGGTGTTATTGTCATGATAAAGGTACTCTCGGTAGTTTACCATTGCTTTCCAAGAAATATTCTGGATGAGTTTGAATCGAATTCTTGGTAGAGAATAGACGCGTAACGTCTACGCCACGATCGCCACACATATGTATTTATTCACATACATATATTTATAAAAAGGTATTAATTAGAATCTATCACAAATATTTTTAGAACATTCCAAACATTCTTCATATAAAGATCCGATATAATACAGAAAAAGAAGAATAGAAAGTTAAACACATAATGAATACAATTACACAGCGTGTCTCATAATTATTATAATATTAAAATTATATTCTTAACGAAAATTGGAATAGAGCGGATATTTAATAAGTTATTACTTTTAATTCTTAATTTTGATTAATTAATTAATTAAATTTTGATAAAATTTCCAAAAAAACATCTTAAAGTACTGCTAATTCATATCTTTCTTTGGAATATCCTGCATATATATGCATAATATATTATTTATAATATATTATAATACACTATATTAAAAATAATTAAATGTGAAAAAAAATTTTATTAGATAAGATTATTAAAAGATATAATATTAGATTGGTAAAAAGAGCTATGTACGTTGACAGATAGCGGATTGTTTTCTCAAAATACCGTGCCAACAAATTCATGCTTTTGCTGAAGCAAAGTGATTTACAAGTCAATAATTTATACGCACTTTATCTGGTCTTATTTCTATGGGACCAAGGAACTTTTTACGGGAGATATAAAGCGTTTCTACTTTTCATTCTTCTTTACAGGAAAATAATGTCAAATGATTGCCAAATATGAAAAAAAAATAAAAACTGAAATTGAGAATTGTGCATAATCTCACTCTTTTGTAAGAAAATTTATGTACCTATATAATATAACTCAATAATTTAATTCCTATATTAATTAATGAGTATCTTTCTATGTCACACACACTACACATGCCAAACCATTGCTACCGATCTTCCACGACCGGCTGTCTGTTAACGGGAGCATGGTGCAATTGTAAGCGCAAAAAAGCAAAGTCCAAAATTAAGATATAGGCTTGGTGGTAATTTTAATCAAAACATAGGAGTGTGTGTGTGTGGTGAGAGTTGCAGTTAACTGTGTAAATCGTATAACTTGTCATAACTTATCCGCCAAAACCGTGTCAAACATTATTTCTGTGCAACGTATGTACATGTGCATATATGTATGTACAATGAGATTCTGAAATAGATCATCAAATTTTGTAGTTATTCTTGGACCACTTAAAATCATTTTTTTTTTTTGCGCAGAAATATCCAGATGATAGTAATTCTTGAGTTATTAGATCTAGAAGCTTTTACGTGAAAACTTTGAGATCTAACAAAAGGGTTTATTAGATAAAAAGCTTTTTCTAAATTAGACTTCAAAGACGAGAGATAGAAATAGATAGATGAAACTCTACTCTTTGATTAATTTATAAAATATTTTAAAATTTAATTTAATGGAATTTAAATTTTCCTAAGTTTTACATCTAATAATTTACATTTCTTACAAAAAGGAAATGTAAAGAGTTGTATTTAATTAAATATCTTTTAAAGAAAAGTTAATTTCTAATTTATTAAAGAGAGAATGTGTCACAAAATTTGAGAATTTGTTTTAGAATTATTCTATATACGTATACAGAGTGAATCAATGCTTGCATCTGAAAGATATCCTTGTTACCTTTAAAGATGTACGATAACTTTTCTATTTTTTATTTTATTTCACTTTTTCAGAGTGAGAAGAAAAACTTACATAAAAGATTGACGCGCCACTGAAGAATTAAAATAACTTTCACATGCTGTAAAAAATATAGTAAGAACAATTTCGATCTCAAGAATTCTCGTTTTTTTTTGGAGACAGCTAAATTATTTCAGATGCAAGCATTAAAAAAAAATGAATCACTTTATATACATATATGGGGCACACTCGCGTATGTGTGCGTAAATATACTTTAAAAGAAATATACATATAATTTATTATAATGATTGTATAAATAAAGGATGCGAACTAAATTGCAGTAATGCTACGTTATTATCATACCTATGGAAGATTGTAAAATGTAAAATTTGTAAATAAGCCTATTTGAAAATATAAATAGTGAATCATTTCTCTATTGAGTTATGTATTTTCCAAGCCCTTAAAAAAAAAGATCCAATAATAAACAGTATGTTGGAATATTATTGTATAAGTTTCAGCGAACCAAATAAACACAAATCTCTTACATATCCACTCAAATGAGTTAAAATCTGTCTTTTAACATCTTTATTTATATTTGTTATTTTGTATTACTTATCTTAAATTTCTATCTTTCTGATATATTTAAAAAAAAATGCATAAACAATTCTAGAATTATTAGTCAAGTATGATAAAGACAAATCTTCGGATACTGAAAAAGAGAAATAGCTTGATTTTTAAAAGGTATTTTTTTTGTTATTAATTTTTTTATACATTTTAGCAAAAGTTCCAACAAAGAGAATCATAGAATATTATTATTATTTATATTAATGAGAAAAGCGTTATTACAATGCAGAGAATGCTACAGTTTAGATTAGATTACACAGTATTCGACGATGTTGCTGATAAATCAATACCAACGATTTTGTAGTTATTAAATTATTTGACAATATTATTTAATACAATAATTTAATAAGTATTTTATTGTTTTGAAATAAACAAAAATGCAGATTAAAATCGTTATTTTATAAACATTTCAATGCGCATAATATTTACTGTGTTTCGCGTATATAAATTATTACGCCGAGACACTACCAGTGTCTCCAGATATTTGAACACAATTAAATTTAATCAATAATTATATTAATAATTAAACAAATAAAAACAGAATAATCTTATTCGAAATAATAATTAAATAAAAGCGGAAACTCTCTCTTTCTCTCTTAATTTTGCATCTGGACGATCAAAAAATTACAAAATTAAATAGAATAGTAAATTCAGATAACAATAAGATAGTCCGAGAATAAGGTTTCTCGCAGTTTCTCGGTGTCGAAAATCTCGAAAATCGCCTGAAGTATTAGCAAAGCAGAATAAGCGAGGAGGTTGGCGGTAAGAGTAGGGTGGGAGTTCCGTTGGTACGACGGAGACGGTAGAATACCTCCGGCAACCTTGTCGCTCAATATGCGCTCCTATTACTTCAGATGTATTTTCCTCAGATTTTCGACGTTGAGAAACCCGATTCTCATCTATCTTTACCATTTAAATTTACCGAATTTATCGATTTACATATTTCTATAAGTTTTCGAGTGTTTAATACTGATAAGTGATCGAATTCCTGCTTTTGTCTTAATTATTATTTAGGTTAAAAATATTCTGTTATTAAATATTTTAATTAGATTTGTTCAAATAATTGATATACAACCGCAATCCGAATCAATATATAGAGATACGCGTTCTGATTAAACAGCAGAATGATTAGTTGATAAATAATCGAAACATTAAAATGTTGAGATATATTTTGACAATATCCAAGAAGTTTGTTAATCTTTCTTACACCATTTAGCGACTGATATTTTATATTAAATATTTTTTGACGAGAGCGTGGTCTTAATCTCGAGATATTCGCACGCTCCTTTTAGCAATCTATTAATTTTTCTTACATTTAACAACAAATCTGATAATAAATAATGTTTATGAAGTATTGATAAATAATTTGGATTAACGAGAAAGGGATCAATATCCATTTGATGAATGATCGATGTCAAAAACACTCAGAAAAAAATCGAAATATTCTGAAGCAAATATTATGAGAGAAAATACTATTAGAGAGAAACCTGATGAGAGAAGATGTGATGGTCTTTTTTCTGTAAGCTACACAACAATATCCATTTTTTTTGCGATGCTCCTGATGGAAATAAATCGCTGAAATCGCTGAAATAACTAAAATTTATCAAATTAATAGAGATTCAGGTTTTTCTCTGCCTGTTCATGGTTAGATCTTATATTAGATCGTCTTATAAGTACAATCTTAAGTACAGTCCAATAAAATACGATAGGATTCATATCCGATCAATCGTAATGCTCGCGAGGTCAACGATAGAAAATAATATAAACTTACAGAAAATGATACAAGTTGATATAGAAATCCTATCATTCTTTATTATTCTCTATCAACTTTTTTTAATTTTAATTGTGTCGTAATAAAAATAAAAATCAGAGCGTAAGTCGAATGTAATGAGAGAGTAATAGAACCGTGAACGAAACTTCTAAGAATTTTTTGAAAATTGAAACATCAAAATGTAAAAAAAGCGTAAATGTTCTATTATTCTCCCATTATATTCGATTCATGCTCCGATTTTTATTTTCAGGAACAATGTGCAAAGCATGACAATCTTTCTAATCATTGTATTTTTGTGACAAATGCGCATGCACCATTTAATTGTAGTTTAATATTACATTTTTAATATTATTTCTTTTACGCCAATTAAATTAATTGACGATTGGATGTCGGTATTGTAGATATAATGGTAAAGTAGGAAATGATAACTGATGAGATGTTTTCTGTAACCTCCTCGCAGGTCATGTTCTTTTAGTAACAGGAGCAATGTTTCGAGATCCCGGCGTGACACGTTCGACAGTTTTCGCGCTGCCACCTTCTTCCTCTTCCAGAATATACTTTCCTAATAACTTCGATTTCTCCGAGTTTTATGAGTCGTGTCTTTCGCTTAGGATTGGAGTCGTATATATATATATATATATATTCTCGAAAAATATCACATATGAAATATATAAAAATAATCTACGTTACACATATATATATATATATATGTGTGTGTGTGTGTGCGTGTGTGTAGTTACATATATTATAAATTTTCCTAGCATTTTGTATTTATTTTTTAAGAATTAGAGGCCTAGTTTTGTTTAACAATTTTTTTGTTAATTTCTCTTACCAAAATATTTCCATTTATATATCTCAATTTACTTAGCAAGTTTTCGAGAATCTTGAAACACGTTATTTTTCAATGCTCATTGTTGATTGACTTGTTTATAAATTTGCATAAGATATTTAGCACGGCTCTTCACGGAATAACATTAATATTATATTATTTAAATTTACATTTATTTTTTTTACACTTTTCATGAAATTGAAATATAACGAATTTTGTGCATTTATCATTTATTATAAGACGTATAATATTTCTCGTCATATGTGTAAAATAAATATAAACGAACAATGTAGCATACATGATGGTTATTGTAAATGAGCAAATTTTTGTTTTTTGGATATCACATTAAAAAAATACGCAGGATTTATAAAAATACGTATATTTTTTCCATTACAAATTTTCCAATTAATGTTATCATTAAATTTTAGTAGAGATAAAAAATTGAGTATTTTTTTCACGAATGAATACTTTATCAAATTTATGCAGAGGTAGTGGAAATAGCGAATAAATATAAAATAAACAAAATTTGTCTTCTTGTAATATTAATTGTACCTATAATGTACTATCATCTAGCCAATGTTAACATTCAGTTATCAAAACTATGCATACATTAGCATTAAATTACTAAGCATACTAGTACATTCATATAACTTTTACAATATAATTATAAATATAAGATATTCATATCGTTGTATGTTGTATATTACTTGCACATATTTTACATCCGCGCTACCTTCGTATTATTACCTCATATATCTTAATTTTTCTGTTCTAATGTGACTTGTAGGACGGAATTCATAGATGTTGCTCAAGATTCGACATTGTCTTAAGCGAGTGCTTGAAATGTCATGAACTAATCAGAGGC